>NC_092363.1:15906667-16139873 GCF_030848805.1 Temnothorax longispinosus | reverse complement strand
GAAGAGCTATTAGTCAGTTCCGGCAGACAGGCAAACCATATTTCACAAGTAACACAATAACTGGCAATAAATAAAAGACAAAAGAAGAACGCAGAGAGATAACTAATTGTATTGCAACTAGTTCTATCGTACTTTTTGGTTGAAAATGTGAAAAAGTAGAAACGTCTCTGCTATCCACCAAGATTTTAGAGACATATATATAGACCAGACATATATATTTTATTTAATAGGATTAATAAGATTGATATCCTAAACTTTTTTATCTGAAACATTAGAACGTAGAAAGTATGCAAGCAATAAGTTATCAGTTGTATTTGTATATAATCAAACACGCTCTTTCAGCTTTATAAAAATATATTTTTACACGTGGCATTATGTATATCTATAGTATACGTGATCTTATCAATGGTACATCCTTATTGCATTTTAACTATTATATACCTATCTATTATTATATAGGTAATACTCAAGGATTAACTCAACTCGCGTATGGATCCGATTTACGTTCTTTACAAAATAAGCGCGTTGTTTTGATTCTCGGTTAAATCTCGAGATATTTTCCTATAGAAAAATCTCTCATTCTCTTAAGACTATTAAGACTACGGAATATTATTTGTTATCATATTATCTGTGACATTTCATGCCTTTATATCCGTCCTTTATATCCGACCTGCAACTAATAAAGAGACGACTGCATCGAAGTAGTCAAACGTGTCCTTTTGCTGTGTGCTATACTTACTCGCCTTCATAAATTCTGTCTGCGTTCTATTTATATCTGCAAGTTTCTTGATAAAGACGAGACTGAAGATACGTCTTGTCACTTTTTGTAAGAAACGCTTTGCGTTTCAACAGAATCGAAAGAATTCCGAGAGCGTGGTTTTTCTTTAAAACTGCGCTTTGTGATTTTCACCACGCGTCTCCGATTATTATGGTTAATCTATCTTTGGTCAGGATCGCGAAAAAAGACTTAATGAAATTTAATTACGTCCTTTTTTCCAAACATTTAATTTTTACGTTGTTATCGCATCTCGATATCCTTGAAGGATATTTTAGTAACCTGATGTGCGGCTTAATTGTTACGGATTTTTGCAGACGATAGTCACACATTCTTGATCACATAGGGCCGATATCACAGTCTTCGATTAACGTGATCCTCCAATTAAACACATTTCGTCTCTTTCTAGGGGGACAGTTAGAAAGAGATGCAGAATGAGTTTACGCGGAGGATCACGTTAATCGGAGACTGTGATATCGGCCCTTATATCTGCACCAACATGTAATTTTATTTATATAATCGGACGACAAAATTTTTATTATGTGTACATATGTATACATGTCATACAAAACAGAGGTAAAAGTATATATTTTCTACTATTAATCCATTTACAATTATTCTCAGTTTGTACTGACGCGTTTTTTGGCTTTAATGGCCTGAACTATTTGTTTAAACTATCAGGACTAGAACTATTGAAAAGGAAGTCAGAACTCTCAATTGTTTGTGAATTTCCGCAGCAAAATAAGACGCTAGCTTCACATACATCTCAAATAAAGATATTAAATTTTTAGTATTTGTTCTAATGTCTTTGCTCAAATTGTCAAAAACAATACTTATCATGGTGATTGATAATACGCAATGTTGAAGTTTCAAATAAATATAGTCCATTTTATTAAATTAATTTTTTTACAGTTTGTTCCTAGAGTTTAAAACATTATTTATCTCTGGATCATTCAATTACACAATCGTCTTAATACGTTATAATACTTCAGAATTAGCGACAATTGTTTTACGTTTAATCATAATTATTAGCTTCAGCCTCTTGCATATTATTTTGTCCTTATATATGTACATATAGCGAGTGTTGCTCGCGCTGACAAGATTGAGCATAGCCAATGTCGCATGAATTCATGTGGTAGATTACAGCGATTACAGATACGCTTTCCGTCGTCTATCGCGTTGATAGCAACGTCGTAATCGTCACCGTTGTCATAATTGCCTTATTAAACGATCTATCCTATTCTTTCACGATTCAGTATGCACACGTTGACTAGTAATACACAGTTTGGCATCGTTAATCGTATTTCAATCTATGATTGCATTAATCAGTGGCGTAGAAACGCGGCGCACTCGTTTGCGTTAACTCATTATTCGCTATTATTATTATGACGTACATAACCATTCATAAATGTCGATAAAATCTTTTTTTTCGAAGAGTAAACGATTGCTACATTTTTATCAAGCACATAAGAAATTTTCCAAGCTCGTCAATGTTAATAATTAACTAGTACGTTTGTCAAAATTTTATCTCGAAAGCATTTAATGTGTCTGCCTCGCGGTGCGTGTACATTCGCTGTTATTACATAATTTTATTTTATTTTCACTCGAAAATGTCGCATATATCGGAATAATGT
The DNA here is from genome assembly GCF_030848805.1 of Temnothorax longispinosus. Classification (NCBI taxonomy): domain Eukaryota; kingdom Metazoa; phylum Arthropoda; class Insecta; order Hymenoptera; family Formicidae; genus Temnothorax; species Temnothorax longispinosus. The sequence goes on along the minus strand of NC_092363.1, from coordinate 16,137,464 downwards.
TTGATTTGTTAATACAATTTGCACTTGAGCGTTAATGACATGTGCGTATACCTTATATCTTATATTCGACTTTAAGAATCGCTTGTTTGGAATTTTCCAAGGACACGTATATAACGATACTTGCTTTATGTATGTATAAACTTATAAAAGCATTTGTCTCTCGGAACTATTAAACTCCCCTCATGTGGATCTAAAAATAGTGCGCTCGACATCGAACTACATATAATACACAGCCACGTTAACCGCGTCAAAACTGCGCTCTTACATCCTATTCTCGACGTCGTCGCATAGCAATCTCATTGTCAGTACATAAAAAAAATACCCACTAGTACTTGAATATACGTATTATAACTTCATAATAACATCCACCTACAGATGACAAGTGACACAAGTGTCAATTTACTATTTACTATTTACTATTTAACTAATAAATATTAATTTTTTAGCGATAATTAATTAGATCATTAATCACTGTTTTCTAATGTGTTTGTAGCAATAATAATATATTCCATATTATTTTATCTTAGAAAGAAGTAATATAAATATCATTTTCATTTTCATGAAAAATTTCGCCTACTTGTACGTAGGTTCATATTCAAACGGTACTACTATGTTGCGACTCGCGAATTCTACGCCACTACGCGAAAGCGATTTGATACTGGCTGGGACTTTGGTATAGGAATGGGCGAGAGGTTTCCACTCGCGTCCGATCGATTCGCCGATCAATGAGTAACGTAGACTAGATCGCTACCGCGAAAGATCGTCTCGATCACGGACTTTCGGTTGAATTCACCACCCCGGGACTCCATCGCGGCCACTAGTCGCTGATATCGGTTCCAGGCGGTCACCGACGCCACTTCCTTTTCCGGCCGGTCCTTAATCTTCTCGTCGCCGCCGCTGGTGACCGCAGCCTCGGAAGTCTGACACACAGCCTCTGCATCCGGTATCATCTACGAAGTTGCGATCGTATGATTCGATATTGTCATTGGAATTCTCCATGATCGACGGCGCAGGAAATTATCGCGCGCATTGTTTTATCAAGAGACACGGTACGCAGCAAAGCGAATATTTGATTCTCTGTTAATTAACTAACGGGACGATAATTAGATAACGGGTTTAGTAATAACGGATAATGGATCTCTTCTGCATGGTCGATTGATCATCGAGATATTATAGGTTTACATGAAACGTATAAAGTGATTTTGCTATTCGCATGAATTTTACACGTGAATAAACCAAGGGAGTAGTTTTTGTAATTATTATCTTAATTGTTATAATTCATATTAATCATATTTGTTTATTAATAGTAACAATCGCGTGTATTACCGTTGCCTAATTATTTATGAAATTAATTGTTGTAAATGGTTGTAATTGACCGTTATAAAGCCAAATGATCTGTCGATATCGATAATTAAAAGTTAAGTAAATAATAATGAAAAAATAATGATTGCGGTACCGTGATATCACGGCAATTGGCACGGGCTCGCGTTGGTCGTTGAACTCCAAGTTGGTTAAAGTGGCGCAGGGGTGACGCAAAATCTGGCAATGGGGATGGGGATGGGGATGGGGATGGGCATGGGCATCCTTAGTAACAGTGTAATATGCCGTTCGAGTATTGATTTCAGACTCGGGGTTTAGGGTAGCGTTACACGCGTCTACGATGCATTCAGCAAACATTGGTCATGCTCGTTTCGTATAAACCTTCTAGGACTTCCTTCCGCTCGATTGCCGGCCAATCTGATACAATCAAAACGGAACGGATGCCGTTGAAATAAATACAAAGTCAAGAGAAGATAAAACTGCAGCATTCCTTGATAATTCTATTTGAAACTATCCGATTTTAATTTGTCGGTAATAGCATATCATTTCTTATTTGATGTCTTAGAAATTTACGTTGCATTTTACACATGAGATAGATAAAAAATCATAAAAAAATATAATAAAAATCCTGCAAGCACCTTTGGAAATTTTCCGTAATTATAATCACTCGTTATTGAGCTCTCAAAATCTTGGGTGTCAAAATCTGCCTTTCGTATAAACGACTTCGCGTTCGGACCTCTAATCATTTCTCGCTGCTCACCTTCGCGTGGTTTGGTTTCCGCCGATTCTCGCGCGACCTCGCGATTCAAGGGTCAAGGTTGCCCTACTGCTCCGCAGCCTGAATTTCCGTTCTTCTGGAACAATTTATATCGGAACCGGATTTATCTAGCGAGACGCGTAGACCAGACCTGCGTGCGGTCCAACAGTAACTGAGGAAGCTCGACCAATGCGTCGACCATCAGCTGGATCTCCGCGATGACTTTTCCCCCCTCTGATGGTGCTCAGAACCTACATGTGGCTACCATATGGGAGGGGAACGACGGAGGGGGTGCCGTTGAGAAACAATGCCGGATACGTGGAGGGATCACCTCGTTCTCTCACCCCTCTAGTCTCACCCTAGACGAGACGAGGCTGGCTGGGGTTCGTTTCCGGTTTTTCGCTTGCCACTCGCGTGTCGCGGATTTTTTTCAGCGACGCCTCAAATCCAACAAGAGATGAGATTGCTTCCAATCGATACGCACGCGAGTTTATGTTTTACGAGCCGTTTTATGCGCGTTTACTGGTTACCTGGTTAACTGGTGTTATAATCACGAAGCTCTTCGCGTTTCAGTGAAGAGGTATCATTGTACTCGATTGTGTAACTATTCATTCTACATTGATCCTCACGACAGTTTCCCGTAATTGTAAATGAACAAATTAATTAATAATTATCTACTTTTAACAAATTGTCTTTATTCTTCTTACATAAAATTTTTAAATTAATCAGTTTTAACTTGTTTTAATTTCTTAATTAATAAACAAACGACAAAAAAGTATTATTATTCTTTTTATGTGATATATTAATTTGTGTGTGTATATATACAATATATATATATATATATATATATATATATATATATATATGCATAAGAATTTTTATATTTAGTGACGAATCTTCATCAAGATCCACGAGCCAGGATCTACAAGCCCTCGATTTAGAGACGAAAGGTGTTCAGCACGAGCCACGATCGTTTCTTCCGGGCAGCTGCCGCTATTTTTCGAAAATAAAGGTGGGCCCCGCCGTCTGTCCGCGGACCCGCCACGTGTAAAGATCTTTATCTCATTCCGTCGGTTTTTTTCCAATTTTAATTAACCGTCTTGATTATTCGTCTCGACGTAAGGAACGCGGTTTATTTGCCGTGTCAACGTTACACGTCTTCACGATTACACAAAATTACAAAGCGACGCGAGTGCAATATAGCGACTTAGCTGAGGACTCGGCCCAATCTCCTCCACACGGTTAGTAGATTCTGCGTTAGCAGATGTATACTTCCGGCAGCTGTAAAAGTGGTGTTGTACCTCTTTTATAGGTGCACGCGCCCTCGACACGCACGCGGCGAGACAATGAACACAGATTGGCCATTAGATCCGCATCTGGCGGATTTCGTGAAAGATCAATTTTCTATACCGAGGTACCACGTCAACGCTCGATTCGATCAGACCAAATAAATTGAACGTTTATGTAATTTTTCCGCAATGTCTTTTTGCAGACCCAATAAGATATACAATCTTAAGAGTTGATTAAGTTTGTCATCTGTAGAATTCAACGCACAGTCTATTGAATACTCGTAGGTATCTTTTTCATCAGCAGATGGATGCACAAAATAACGACCGTTCATTATATGAATTTTTTAAATATCTTCCATCTTCTTGATGCACAGCATGCTGCTACCATCTGCGCAGTGGTATGCACGAGCTTCTTTCCGCTACTTTAGTTTTTAAAACAATTTTTTGCACAGCCCGACCAAACTCTTCGAGTTGTCTCTCTCACAAATAAATTTTATCATACACATTCCATTAAATTCCATTGCGACGTTAGCTTTATTATGCGAGACGCATTATCAATAATTTCATTTCTTCTTTGTTTAAAATTCTCCGTCTTTGGTTATCAACCGTATACAAAAATATAAATGTAAATCGAAACTTATTAATACTCTTACGTATAGATATCATATCATATCGAAACATCATGATATAATTTTCTTCTTCTTTTCTCCATTAAGAAATTCTAAAATTGGAGAGGTAAAACTTAGATAAGTTTTATAATTTTGCATTTTACAAATACCGTTTGAATAATCCGTTTGAGTTTTCGGGTAAAGATGGCCTGCGAGTTTTATATTACGCAATACGGGATCTATCGCATATCTGCATCTGCGTACGCTGGGTCGCTCTGTACCGGTTCACGGACAGGCCAATTCAGCCAATTTACTTGATTTCCCCGTCGCTGTCACAATGGACATGGCCCCTATGGCCTACGGTATGGCCGTGCTCGCCACGGTGGCCTGGCGTCTTTCGTCTTCGACATGGGACCGCTGCGCCGCGCCGCGGAATGCAGACGTCTCGAATTAAATACGCGTCACTTAAGGCAAGCCTGTCTGCCCACCCGCGCCTATTATTGTCACAATTCGTTTTTGGCGTTGATATTCCCACAGCACCTCCATGTAGCAAGGAGATTAAGGCGACATTTGTTTTTCTAAAGTCGCCCGTATTCTCGAGTCGAGCGACAAGAAAGATTAATTTTTTTTTATAAAGAAAGAGCTGAGATGTCACACACATTCAACTGTAATTTTTATTTATTTATTTTTTAATAACGATGATTATTTTTTATTCTATTTTTCTATTCATATCTTTTAATTATTGCAGCCTTTATAATAAAATTAAGCATTTCTCGTAGTCATATGTTAATTTTATATTGCAATCTGAAATAGAACATAGGATTATACATCTATACAGTTTGGTTTTCACGCTCAAACCTTGTGATATGTATGTCGCTTATTTCTACAATTAAAAGGTTGACTTCTGAAATATTTAGGTCGTTATGTTGGGGGATTACAACAGTAAAATCGACACGTCGATTTTTTTCCAATATAATCAATATGATCCGCGGAATGCAACGTCAACGGCCGTCGCCCGAGCGCAATGTCCTCTCAACCCTTTTTTCGTATTCTCACCCCCGCAGCTGACGACGAGCTGACGGGATACCACCTGACGGTTACCACCCGGGACAGCTGTTCTCTCCCCTTCGCGAGGCTCGCGTACATCATCTCCTTCCTCCGTCGTCTCTCGCGCTGGCCCAATGCGTTCAAAAAACCGAAACGATTTCATATGGCAAAAAAAGTCAAAAAAACCGCATGCTTTATCTCGGATAGCAGGATGTTCCGCGGTAGGAACGAAAGGGGAGAAATTATCGACAGTATATACAGTGGGATCACATAGTGTAGCAACATATGTATATTCAATATTTATTACGATTGTAATGAAACTAAAGTTTGAATATTTTAATTGAAAGATAAATTATAGCATGTTTATACAGCAAAAGATAGAATGAAATTACAATGTCCCTTGACAACATATCCGTCGGTATATCTATTATCCTCTATCGTCAGGTCTCTTCTTCGGGTACCAAGTCCTTCTGTCTCCCTCGAACAAATCCAGCAGCGATCATAGAATCGCGAAATGGCCAGGAGGTCGGCGAACGCGTTTCGAGGATTGCGAGACGGTAAGAAAGAAAGCACATAGATTCTCCTGGTAACAGTAGTCGGCGAACTGCTGCCCTGGCTTATTTTCGCTGGACGCGAACGTCGAAGACAACAAAAGTACCTCGACGGAGCAGATGCATGGCATGTGCTACGAACCGACACCAGATGCCCCATTGGCGTAGAGAGATCCCTCCTCGACGGACGACCCCGATAAAGGTGGACGGCGCGCGATTCCTTTCAAGCTAGTCGCGTGCCAGATCCACAACCGTTTCTTCGTTCGCGTATGTTCCCTTCCACAAGTCCCATTACATATCACATCGCATCGCGGGCCGTTGTTACGTTATTATACATTGGAAACGTCCAATGGGCCCTCAAACAGCTAACTTTGCTAGTCGAGTCTAGTTTTCTTTACTACAAATACTGATTAACATTTATAAACATATTTCAAAACATGTATGTCATGTACATACACATACATATATTGTATTGCATTTGTGACAAATTAAAAACAAAATTTTCCTGACAAGTCAACAACTGAGAAAAAAGTCAAATATATTGATTTAGCTCAGTAAATACGTTGTTAAAAACTTTCCATTTTATTATAAAAGTGTTACATTTATATCACCACGTAAACGCGACGTACACATAACGTTTGGTATAAGAATATTTTAGAGATAAAATTTCGATTTTACGAGTTGTGCCCCTGATTTGATTAATTAGAATCCGATTGTGATTAAATGTAATTAAAATCAAATTTCTAAGAATTATCTAAAAATACAGTTTTTGCAGCGGATTGAATGGTTAGATTGAACACTTCGGCCAAGTTTAAGTTTAAGGACTGGGAAGACGAGAACGAGACGACGGGCTTAATTAATTTATCGGTCGTTTATTTACTGGTCAATGTTATCTACAGAGCTTTATTGTAAAAGTAACAATAGTTGTGTATAAGTTAAAACGATATTATACATATGTACAGCTTGCTATTCGGTCGCGTGGGAAGAACGTCGCGCGTCGACTACTTCCCATAAAAAAATTGTGTGGAAAAAAAAACTTAAAAATTTCTCCGCAATTCACTCACAGTCGTAATTTTTCGACGATCCTTTGCACGCAATCAATCGCGATATAAAGTCTCTTTGATTTTTTGACAAGTGACGCACGATCGAAGTCGATCGTCGATCCTGAGTCACTGACGATCAAGTTTCATTTATCTCGTTTGCTTTTACTCTTTTTATTAACGCATCAGGATCGATTCAACGCTGCAATTGACGTACGATCCTGATCAATTTCCCGTACATGAGGAATGATGATCGTACGATCTAAATAACGATTAAGATGTGGAAATGTCTGAGGTTTCACGATGAGCTTTTTGTAGATGGTTGAGACGTGTTAAGGCGGCCGACGTGCACCCTTTCGCACGCATCGTTGTTTAAGCAACATTACTCTAAACAAAACCACCCTTTTATTATACTACTTAGTGTCATTAAGAAGACACACATTTCAGGCCATCCGAATTGGACTCCTCGTGAGATCTCGTTATTGCCATACGTTGTAATTTCTTTTACAAATAAAGATTCGCTGATCTATGACCGAATAAGTTCCTATCTAAGTCTCGGAGCTCTCGTCGTCTCTCGCCTAATCCAAATTATATACAATATTTTCGGGGGCTAAACGTTTCTCATTTCTATTGTCGACACTGTAGCCAATTTCTTCGTATACGATCTGACTGAAAATTGTTTCGTGCATAATCGCCGACAAAATGGCACAATTCAAAAATGAAATCTTTAAATTCTTTAAATTACTTGAGAGAAAAATGTCATTTGCAGATATAATTTAAAAATAATTATTTTTATTTTCATATTATTTGTATAAACGTAATTTCTTTATTTGTAAAAAATTACTTCTTATTATAACAATCGAAAACATTCTGCAATATTCTGTCGGCGATCACCGATGTTTATCTCACTTCTTTCTCGTATCAAGTACGTAACGTTCTTTTTTTTTCTTTTCTCTGTCATCCCGTTTATTGTATTTTAATTCTTTCGACCTTTTTATTTATGACAGACTAAACTAGGAATTTGTTTTAAGAATAATTTTAATTGTGATTCGCCGGTCGTTTCTCTACAGTTTGATGATTCTAACTGCTAGAAATATTTTCTTTTATGATACCCGAAGCCATCTTCTCGGGAAATATTATTAGGAATTAACTATCACCACTTTTTGAAAACGAAAATGGAAAAAAAGATCTTAATCCTTGATTGAGACGTTCAAGAAACTTGAAGGTTTTCAATAATTCGTTACGAAAAAGAAACGGCGTTCATATCGATCCAGCGTATGAACGCTTATTATTCGAAATTATAATCGTCGAAAGCTAAAATTATTCGAATATTCGAATCGAATTATTTATTATATTAAATAAATCGTTATGGCTCAAGAAAATTGAAATTTTTCTTCAAAAGAAGACGAAATATGTAAGAAAGCAAAGAGTCTTGTGCAAACGATTTCACAACACGCCACGTCCTTATGCTCGTTTTATTTAAATAACAAGATTAATTTTTTTATCCTAGATTTCTCTCTCGAAAATTCTTTAATGAGACACGTCGCAAGAAATAAATTTAATCGCTCGCTACTTTAATGCTGAAGCCTCATCAATCCAGAAGCAGACTCATGTCCTGCGACTTGGTGTCCGTATACCCGGTGTGTTGAGTGAACGCTCTCTCCCTCTGCAGATCTAGGTAATTTTTCATGGCGATAACCGTAGGATGATGAAGCGGTAGGCCCTCGTCTTCGACGAGATACCGGAGAGCCTCGGTGGCGCAAGCATCCCATCCTGCTGTCCAGGAATCGGGATTCTGCTCCTGCTGGCTGCTGAAGGACTTTTCAGTCTGCTGGATCGTGACTGCTGGATTGTCCGTCCACAGGCGATGATCTAAGTTCGAAGAATCAAAGGCTCGACCGTGTTCCTGACGGAGGTTCCCGAAATTTGTAAACTTTGTCAAGTTCGCGTTTTGTTCATTGAGATCGTTGAAATAATCAAGATCGTTGTGATCGAAACCGTTTTGACAAACAGATGTTTTTGAATGGTCCACTTGATTTTGAAGGCAACCGCGACCGAGATAACTCGTATCCTGCAGCATCTCCACATTACGTATCACACTTTGATCTTGATACGTCACTCTGCTGCTCGAAGATTGTTTCTGAGAGTATTTGAGTTCCTGGGCTAGGGATGCAGCGAGTTGATGCAGCAATTTGGCATTATCCGTTTCCTCGTCGTCTTCCTCGAGCTCATCGATGTCTACCTCAACACCCTCATCCTCTGACGATGACAGAAGGTCTTCGTCATCTTCGCCCATTCCTAACAAGGTCAGTAACCGTTCGGCGGCATCTACGCAGGTTGCAAATGGCCTAAATTATCTGTTAATGCGAGAAGATTGACTCGAAAAAATAAAACCCGAAGAAGTGAAAAATTCTTTTAACAAACAAAGACTGATCACATAAAGATATCTGTAGATAAAATAATGGCAAAATCAATTATTCTATAGAATCAAAATTTGCATGGCATGTGAAATAAAATAGAAAGTTAAGATTAATACTATAACAGACTGTTATATGTATATCAATAATGTAACAATAAGATAGATAAGAATACAACAATAAAACAAAAGTTGATTCTGAGAATGGTATAATCCACTGTGTAAAGCAATATTTTACGACATCATATTATAATACTTGCAAGAGAAGTTCTCATGCTCTAGAAAAGAAGCGATCTTTATTTGCACTTTGTTGTAAAACGTCACCGGTATTTCCTATAATAACGTTGGATCCGTGCTGTTTTTTTTAATGTTGGATTGGCCTATTTCTTAAATACTAGAGTTAGCGTGCAAATATTCCGCGAATAAGATTATTGTAATAAACTTGTAATAAAAGGGCTTGTAAACGTTTTTTATTTTAATTTTGTTTAACATTAAATTAACTGTTGTAGCAATATATAAATAATAAAGTATTAATAGCAATTTTTCAAAATAAAGTATAAATTTATTTCCACTTTCTTTTAAGCTTTAACATTTTATATTTTTTATTTTTATATTTAAAAAAGCTTGTTTTTATATTTGTATAACAGCCATCTAATTAGTTTGCTAAATTGAAAGATTTTCAAGGCGATAAAATATGATTCGCCAGAAAGCGCAATGGGAGCGCAATATCCAAGTCGCCTCGATTAAAACTTTTAATAAGGTGCAAATGACGTAGATACCTTCTTTAGTAACGTAACAGTGCGAAACTTTGTACCCATATTTATTCGTAAAGCGGTAACGCACGAGTAAGCCATTAAAATTTATTAGGTCGACGTCATTAATCACAGAATATAAGTCGGATACTGCTCGCTAGGAGAATAGCTTTGCGTTGCCGCTTATACTGTAGTTCGGCCGATTTTCTCCTGAAATATGAATTCTCTATGCTAATGTCGGCTTTCTGTGTACGTACAGCTACAAGAATTTCTATTCGCCGACAAGAATTATGGTCCTCCTTCGTCGGAGCAATTTCAAGCGATGTCACTAAACGATATAGATTACAATACGACTTTAAAATGCGCGTAAACAAATTTACGGTCACGATGACGCCGATATTGATTGACCGTGATAAAAGTCGATCTGAGTATAACTTAAGTCACAATATGTTACATCATTATTGATGATCGAGTATAATTTTATGATTGTGTTATCGTAAATCGTACTTGCTTAATTGCGTCAAGAATACACAAATAATTCTGTTATTCAGAGGTAATTTCATACGTAAAAAATAATTAATATTTTATATAGTTAACACACGATACATTTTATAAATATTTTATAAATTATAAATTGAGTACGATAGGTATACATGTTTCTCTTGCACATGCGACAAATTATTACAATAATCGGTGCACTTTCTTGGCATATAACGTCATGGTGGTACTATAATTTTCTATCTTTATTTCCTACAGTCCACACATATTTTTTGAGTAGAAACAAACAGTTTGTTCGTTAAGTATCTTTCAGTCCTTTTAAATCGTCACTTAACCTAACCCAACCCAATCCAAACTTTGCTACGTCTCGTAGACTATAGGAACGGGACACGGGACATTTAAATGCGGGTATCCCTGTGGGAACGTTCGGCACGGAGAGTCGCATTGATGCCTCCTGAAGAGGGAGAGAGAAAGAGATGTCTGATGAAAAAAAGAAGAATCAACGAACTTGCTCTCGCGACTGGTCCAGACTTTTCTATTATCGTTAAGAAAAAAAAAGAACAAGTACAACGCGGGTAATATACGTTCGGGCCTGTTTGAAAAACGTTGATCGACTACCTTTGTGACGTCGAGAAAAGATATGGTAATAATGAGGAGATAGATAATTTGTCTCTAAACACGTATACTCTTTTCCATCAATTTTTTTCGATTGTCGTTTACGTTAATTTGAATTACTATATTAATTTATGTATATTGGAATTAGACTATTATTTTTTTTTTACATAAAATTTTCGCATGCTCGCATTTCAAGTATGTCTTTTTATTATTTCAATTTTTAATTCGGCATTGATGTATATCTGAACTTAATCATATTATTTAAATATATTTAAAAATTGGACTGATCTTTTTTAAATATATTTCTTCATTTGTGTTGATTCGTTTATTAGATGATTTCTATAATTGTAACGTTAATCACACACACAACTCATTAAATTCTTCTATCCGAATCCCGCGACCAAACGCATTTAATCGCCGCAATCGCCACTTTTCGATCGAAATCGTTCCCGTTCCCAGGAACAGGTATCTTAAAGTTACCCTCGTCGAATAAACGACCTTACCGCTCTCGCGATGGTGTGTGAACGGGCGAGTAGCACACATGTACGGTACCGATGCATCGAATCACATTATGACACACCACACAAGGACGAGGGAGATGAGAAAGAGGAGAGGACTCGTGCGAAATGCGGCGATTCGCAGAGCGGATGCGACAGGGTGTGGGTTTCGAGCGACAGGTAGTTCCCGTGGGACGTTTATGGGGCAGGATTCCCACAGGACCGCAAAACCGGGCCGTCGCGTCGGCCTCATTGCGGCGGACTTACTCATCGAATCGCGGTCCGGTTGTTACAATAATGCATTCTCCCGGTTATTGTCGTCGATTCAACGCGAGAGTCCACCGCGCCTTTATTCGCAGATGCAATGCTTTACTTCACATTTGTGTCTTAAAAAGAGGTTAAATTTATCGTGTTCACTGGTCAATTCAAACTTTCAAATTTTCAAAATTGTTTTATATCTCAGAAAACAATAAAATGTTACAAAAATAGGAAACAAAGTCATAAAAATAACGGAAACGGAAAAATAACGAAAGTATTGAATAATAACGTAATTAGAAACAATCACATTGAACGATTGACACAATACACAAACATAATTATTATCACGTTCTCACTTCAAGCTCGTATTTTATAAGTATTTTATAAGATCTACTGTATTTCGTATATTATACGGATTACTGATGTCATTCACATATAAATCCAACGCCAACAAAGAAATAAAAATATCTACTCTTTCAAATCCTGAATTTTAAAAATAATATAGATTTTTAATGGTTTATTTATAATTGTGCAATTATCTAGGCATGGATATTTGTAACGCACAAATAATATTAAGATGTAAAAGTATACATATAAATAAATACAATAGAAGTATACAATAAATAAATTACCTCGTATTGTACGTGAATTATCCGTGATGTCAGTGGCTAAGTCAACAAAGTCCTCCAAACCTCCACTATCTTCTCCGCTATCTCCTCCGCAATCCATCATTGTGTCCTGCACAAAATAATATAAAGAAAAAGAAAAATCCATTCTTTGAAATATATTACAAATGTCAAGCTCAAGACTAAATAAAATAAAAATTAAATTAATAAAATCTTGATAATTGTTACTTATTTGATTACGTCAATTGAGAGGTAATTAATAACGAAATCAATTTAATTGTGCAGTTATATTACTAAAGCAAAATTGACAATGTAGTAAAAAGCTATGCGTAGATTGTCCAATACCACTGATCGCTAAAACATGTCTATTTAACGCAGTATATCGCAATTAAATCATGGGTGCATGGAATTTAATTAAAGTCCGTGTGAACTACGTTCATATTAAGTAGCATGATAAAATGTTACACAACTGTGAAATAAACAATCAAAATAAATACATGACAGGATGTAATAATTAATCGTAGCAAATTTATCAAAATTTTATTTAAAAACTTTCAAAAGGTGTATGTGAAGCTAGCGTCTTATTTTGCGGAAACTCACAAACAATTGAGTTGAGACGCTATAGGTTCACGCAGCGTCTCACTTTGGTTCTACACGAGTTCCGCCACTATACATATCTTAGCAGATTTCGCGAAATCTATAGTTTTATAACAGTTCTATAAAGAGTTCTGCCATATAAAAGCAAAAAAAATTAATTATAAGGTACTAAAAACAAAATTACAATGTAATGAGTATACCGAGTTAAGACGTCAGTTGAAATCTTGGAGTTCCGGTTTATGTAAAATATTTTTCGAGTAGTTCTGAGCATATTGAAAAATTTTTTTTAAAGAGTTCCGAGCGTTAGGATCTTTGTGTTATATTTAAAAAAATTAATATTATCCGAAAAGTAATCATTATGACAGAACAAGGTGAGACGCTGGTCTAAATATCGGAGTTCTGGCTTTTATAAAATAGTTCTAGTATAGTTCTGAACATATTTGTGCATTTTCTAAAGAGTTCCCGGCACTAGCAATGTTGTATGATTTTTTAATAAATTAATATCGCTCGTGCACCGAGTACTTAGAGAGAATAGTGTGAGAGGCTTTATTAAAAAATTATACAACACTGCTAGTGCCGGGAACTCTTTAAAAAATGCATAAATACGTTGAGAATTATGCGAGAACTATTTTAAAAAAGCCAGTACTCTGATATTTAAGCTAGCGTCTTACCTTGTTCCGTCATAATGATTACTTTTTGGATAATATTTTTTAAATATAACACAAAGGTCTTAACGCTAACGGGAACTCTTTAGAAAGCGCTTCAGTATACTTAGAACTACTCGAAAAATATTTTACATGAACCGGAACTCCGAGATTTCAACTGGCGTCTCAACTCGGTATATATACTCATTATACATTGTAAGTTTGATTTTAGTATCTTATTATAATTAATTTTTTTGCTTTTATATGGCAGAACTCTTTATAGAACTGTTATAGAACTATAGATCTCGCAAAATCTGATAAGATATAGTGGCGGAACTTGTGTAGGACAAAGTGAAACGCTGCATGAACATGAACCTAGCGTCTCAGTTTGTACTGACGCGTTTTTTTACTTTAATGGCTAGAACTATTTGTTTTAACTATCAGCAACTCTAGAACTATTGAAAAGGAAGCCAGAACTCTCAATTGTTTATGAGTTTCTGCAAAATGAGACGCTTCACATACACGACAAATTGACAATATTTCCTATACCTGACGAAGGTATCGAGAAGTATTATTATTCATGGCATCTTTGCAATCTATCGTCATGTATCGTCTTCGTGATTAAGTATCAAATGTAAAAACTCTAGTAAAATTTTTTCCAATTATGATTTATTAAAAAATTACAGTCGGTTTTTAATATTCTTTCAGCGAGAAGGATTCGATATCAAATTAAGTAATCGTGAGAATCCGTGAGAATAATGAAAGAAACATCCGGTTTGGTTAGTACTTGGTGGCACTGCCAATCGCCTTATTCTTCGGACCGATTTAAGTACGCCGCAATATCACTTAGTTCCGGAGATTTAACGCGACGACACGAGACACGAGACACGAGTTTGTTCTCGCAGAGCGGAAACGCACGGCACATTAATCTAAATTTCTAAAAGTCTGCGCGAAAGCGAGAACGCACGGCGTGACGCGGTGCGGCGGGTCGATTTATGTATAATTATATGTATTATGTATACATACATGTATCGGTTGTTAGTGTTGTTACGTACCTCTGACAGGGCGTCCTCCATCATATCGCTCGTGTCTCTCATGACTCCCGATGGAAACTAGAAACTAGCACCGACAACAATCACTCAACGCCCACGTTCTCCACCGCTCTTCCACGTCTTTCCTCTTCGCTCTATGCTCTATCTATCTATTTTCTTACTTTCCTGTCTCACTTCTGCCTGACGTTTCTCTCGCTCCGTTTCTCTTACACCGTCGTTATACCGATATGCGCGCGCTCCTTCTCTCTCGTTCTCCTGCTCCCCCGAGGCTTCTCCTTTTCTCTCGCAAGTATCCGCGAGTATCAGCTACGCGAGAACAAGAAGGCACGATGACAAGTGCTCGCGGCCGTTTACTCCAGCAGCAGCAGCAGCACCGAGGAGGAATTCCGTGACGTCACGAGCAGCACATTTCCTCCATCGCCAGCGGGCGGGCGGTCTCTCGCGCGTTCGCCGCCGCTTGGGTTGCGTTGCGTGCCGCTACTGCACGGCTTTTGACGGATCGATCGTATCGCGATGTGTCGCTCTCCTTGCGCCTCTTCGCCTCCTCTCGCACCGCCCGCGTCGTCTTCGTCGTCGTCGTCGCGCGAGTCTCCGAAATGTAACTGACCGCGAATTCACGCCTCACGCCAATTTACGCGACGCTCGCCGCGATTCTACCGATACAGCGCGATATACGCGCACGCTGCACTTGGCGGCTGGCGCGTCCCCGCCGCCGTGCAGCGAATCGCTCTCGTTCGCGACGCGTGCTGTGCTCCGTAATCCGTTTTTTGTGGTACCGAACTTCTGAGTTCTGATATCACTCACCACGCGCTACTGCTCGTATAAGCTCCACGATCCATCGGAGTCCGCGACTTCGAAGACACTGATGACTGACACTGGCCGCCTTAGCTCCTCACTTCAGCCGCCTGCCAACGTGCTCGCGCGCTGGGCCGCTGGCAGGTAATGCCGACTGCCGAGAAGAGAATGCCGAGTGCAGCAGGTCGAGTCGCGTCGCGTCGGTTGAAACCCTCCTGCCACTCCTGCCACTCCTGCCAGAAGGCAGATCTGCCTCCATGACAGTCCCCGTCGTCCCCGACAGCCTCGGCGCACGCTCGTTCTCTTTACTCTCCAGTCTTCTCTCTGTCTTTCGACCGCCGCGCCGCCTCTGATGACCCTCTTTCTTACTCACTTTGTTTGCTTTCTCTATCTCGCTAGTGTTGAAGATATACCTACGTTGATTCATCCGATTCTTTCTCACTCGCCCCTGCACGTTATTCAGCCTCTTTTGGATAATTTTTGCAATTTTAATTTTCTCTCGTCTCTCGTTACCTAGTCGCCAAAAGCTCAGAAATCTATATCGAGCTGATCTATATAAAAAAATATACAACTTATAAAAGTGAATAATCTTATATTATACATCTCTATACTTTTTAATTAAATATTTCATATCTTTTATTTATTATTACGTATCTACTATCTTATCTTATCTTATACATATTTTTCTCATTTTCTTATTTTTGACAGCGGGTTTTCTTGACAGGAAGCGTTCTAATTATTTTAATTATAAAATCACACGTATTAGGTGCACATCGCATCTTTCATTCATTTTTAGCTTTCTAGAATCTGAGCCATCAAGGAACTTATCTATAATTTTTTTTGTTTTCTAATTGTTTTAATATAAAGGAAGAAAATGATAAAATCAATAGTTTGGAAATAGAAACATTATGTTGCAGCTCTCTCTTTTTTCTCTCGGCACGTAAGTGTAATACTTGATAAGATATCTTTTTATATATTGTTTTTTCTGTCGATGACAGTGTCGAAACAGTGACGTGTATGTGAAGCTAGCGTCTTATTTTGCGGAAACTCACAAACAATTGAGAGTTCTGGCTCCCTTTTCAATAGTTCTAGAGTTCCTGATAGTTTAAACAAATGGTTCTGGCCATTAAAGCCAAAAAACGCGTCAGTACAAACTGCAGAGACGCTAGGATCACGCAGCGTCTCACCTTGTTCTGTCATAATGATTACTTTTCGGATAATATTAATTTTTTTAAATATAACACAAAGATCCTAACGCTCGGAACTCTTTAAAAAAATTTTTCAATATGCTCAGAACTACTCGAATAATATTTTACATAAACCGGAACTCCGAGATTTCAACTGACGTCTTAACTCGGTATACTCATTACATTGTAAATTTGTTTTTAGTACCTTATACATATATAATTAATTTTTTTGCTTTTATATAGCAGAACTCTTTATAGAACTATTTGTTTAAACTACTAGGAAGTTTAAACTCTAGAACTATTGAATGAAAAGGAAACCAGAACTCTCAATTGTTTGAGTTTCCGCAAAATGAGACGCTAGCTTCACATACACTTATTTGAGCTTATTTTAAGGATCACATAAGTATTTTAATGGAAAAATAATGGAAATTTGAGACCAAGTTTTTACTTTGTACTAAAGTAACTTTAGTTTTACCACGAAGCGATATGTAAAGACAATCACTGATATTTTCCTTACAAACCCAGAGGTAAAATATATTTATGATTAATTTATACAATCCGCTCGTCATTTCTCCATGTCAATTAAATGAATAGATTAATTGTGGAACCACGCGTAATTGTATACATGTACATAATCGCTATATTAAATATTGTGATACAAATATACAAAATATTTACAAGTAACGTTTACAAAATCAACTCCCCGTCCTAGATAAATTATCGCTACGTATCGTAAAGTATTTTACAGTATTTTTACAAAAATAGGCACGATATGCTGCGTGAACGTCTACAATAATTGCATGTATACGTTCATCCGATGCTTATTGATCGCAACTTACGATTAATAACAAGTTCGGAGATGCGACATAATTAAAAAAATGCTTATATAAAAAACATAGATTTCGCATTATTTAAACAACAGGACAACATGAGAAATCGTTTCTCATGCCTTGAGAATATGCGCAATGTGCGATAGCTGATGTAAATATTTATGTCAATAATCATTCTTATTCTATTAATGAATTAAGATTGTCATAAATCTAAATGCTCTAATTTATGTACTTTTTTGAATTTTACTATCAACATGATCTTTTAAAAACGAAAGAATTTTCACACATTCTGTCCCAAGAAGAATGTTTTCCGTCTGTATCAAATTTATCTATGCCACTGCCACAATGCAAGGATGAATACAGTCTTTCCACGTTTATGAACAGTTTGTATAATAGTGTCGTGGATTTCATATGAACTCGGTGACAAAGATCTTCTTAAAGTCCGGTGCCGAGCCGCCGATGTCGTGTTTGCATACGTCGCCATTGTCGAGATAACTCACGTCAGAGTTCTTCAAGATGCTTTTCAAATTCTCCATCGAGAGATTCGGCAACTTTTTACTGATAATCAGCTTATCTAGGTCATTCATCGAATAACCGGGCGCGATCCTTTTAGTTTTCAAATGATAGGACTGTATGCTAGGCTTCGTATCGGATAGCTTCGTATTGCTACCGCACATCTTGTCCTCCCGATCCTCGGGAGTACCGTTCTCTATGATACGCGGCGTGAAAGATCGCATGCTGACCTTTACCTCGCCGGTTCGCTTCGAGGGCAGCAACTCCACCTGTAAAACAGGACGTTCTCACGATGCGAGATTACGTAAGTGTGCGCGCGCCTTTATCGCCGCGAAAAGGCCGATGAAACGTTCCGTCAGCAGCAAGCATTTTTTTTCTACTCGAACGATGCATTTTCTCGCATCGTGAAAGTGCCTCTGGCACGTATTGCATTCTCTTGCGTTTAACATTAAAATCTAGAAACTAGTCATTAACTGCTATCGGTGAATGGATTTATTTATTTATTTATAAAAAGCAAATAAAAACCAAATAAATCATATCTAAACGAATAAAAATGAGAAAAAATTATTTGACGTGATAAATAATAACGTTCATTAATTTAGCGCGATTTGCTTTAGGATAACGTGCAAAGTGCCAAAAAAATTATTAAAAATTTACAGAAATGGCGAGATTTAATTATATGAAATTACCTTGGTTTCCTTACGTTGGAAATATTCGAAATCATCATTGGCAACCGTAGTGACGGAACAGCAGCTTCTGCTTCTGCTCCTGCAGGAGCTCATCGTGTCGAAGTCACCGTTTTCTAGATCGCAACTCTCATCATCGGAGCTATCATATCCATCGCAGTGACTATCCCGTCTATGGAGATTTAAATTAAGATTTTGTTGAAGATTTTCTTTCACAAAATCATCTTTTTTCAAATTGTAGGTCCTCGTGTCGAGCATAGGTCGATATCTACGTGTGAGAGAGAAAAGCGTTATGGTTTAACAATAATTTACAAAAAATATATGATATATTTATATTTTTAATAGAGATATGTTATACCGAAATATTAAATAATGTGTTATAAATATTAATAATATACGTATGTATTTACAAATATATTTTTTAACGCACTTTATATTAAAATTCGTGAGATAGAAAGATCAGTTGATGAATGTAGGTCATCATATACGTATGATGTACGTAGAAACATGCATTTTGAATAATTTATAGGAAACTTTGCGTCTCACTTTCCAGTTGCCGTATATCGTGACGGCGGCTTAATGGCACAGGTAAAAGTGAAGGTACGCTAAAAGATACGCGAGAGCGTACCGGGCGAACCAACAAGTAAGTAGCACCTGGCATGGTCGAAGCTTTGATTTCTGCGCAAAACGTTTCTAGAATAGTGCTGCTGTTGGAGGTTGTTTTCCAGCCCTAGAATTAGCTTCTCCAGACCGAGAACGCTCCTAGCGTGTCGCCTGGATGGTTCTTCGCGAATCTCGTCCAGATTCTTGATTTGGAATTTTCGATTGCTCGCAGGATCCTCCAGTTGCACCAAGTTTTCCATGTTCTGCCCGAAGACGTCGGTGCTGCCGATCTTCCTGCGATTACTAACTAACTCGTGCAAGCTCTCGTTTAGTCTCAGTCCTCTGCTGTACCCCGACTGTTGTTGTTCCACTGAGTTTTTCTTTGGCGGTTCGGGGATTCTATCCTGACGTGGTTCGAAGGTCGAACTCGTGAAGGACGATAGTTCCGCTGGTAAAGACGCATAGTTGCCGTCCTCGTTCATGGATTGCGTCTTGGGATAGTGTTGCTGAATTCCCATAGTAATCGTGCCGGTTTTCGCTGCAATGTGTGAACATAAGAAGAGTTATTGAGTAAATAAAAATGATTATTCAATTAAAATGCTTATATTATAAACATCTAAAATTACATCAATTTTAGAATTACCAGAATCCTTG
This sequence comes from Temnothorax longispinosus, assembly GCF_030848805.1. Taxonomy (NCBI): domain Eukaryota; kingdom Metazoa; phylum Arthropoda; class Insecta; order Hymenoptera; family Formicidae; genus Temnothorax; species Temnothorax longispinosus. Next base: position 16,117,629 of record NC_092363.1, on the reverse strand, counting down.
GGGTGACGATTTGTCACGACGTTTTCCACGATTATAATTATTGTCAGTATAGTCGAGATTAAAGTCTCAATTAGGTTAAAAATGATTATATTGGAAAAATCAACAATTGTCATTCGTGGTTTAAAATATCATCGGATTGAACTGATAGAAAAAAGAGACCGGATTCGTGAAAGCATCACTATCGAAAATATCGAAATATTCAGCTTTTCACGTTACAGTAACCTGTATATAATGTCTGATACATCTGGTGGTAATGGTAGTAGTTGTGGTGGTATGGTGGAACACGCGGAGGCGAGAGATGAGAGGTTTCGTCTCTCGGACTTTCTAACGTGATCGCGTCAAGGTGTTCGATGGGTGCATTAACAAAGCTGCACGAAACGTCGCAATTAACAATATATAGGCCGGGAGAGAGAACCATCAGGTGATCGAAATATTTTCGCATCGTTAAATCTCGCTCACTCACCTCTGTTCTGATGGCTGTGCAACCGTCCGTAGAGGCTTCCGTTAGTCAGAGGAAACTTTAACCCGTGATTTAAGTTCAACTGCAGCTTGTATTCGGTATCTTGTTCGAAGTGTCGAAATTTACCGTCTATACCGCCTGAAAGAGAAATTTTCCAGAGAAATTTTATTACATCGACAAATTTCGCTTTAAGTCCTATGTCATAAAAACGTTTTCTTTAATTGCAATAAATGTAATAATGATATCAATTATTTAAATCGGTATTCCTCCTTTGGAAAAATAAAAAGTTAACTCTTCTAAAACTTTAATTTAGAAACAGAGTATAATACTTAGAATCGTTCAACGATATATTTTTATATATGTATATACATTTAAATTTTATTTTCAAAATCTTATTAATTTACATTGAACAAAAATGTGTAGAATGCAAAAAATGAATAATTTAATAAAAAAAATCCTCCAACGGCTGCCAATCGTGGGAATACACGTGAAACTGTACAAATAGTTACATATGTTGCAAAATGAAAATATGGTCGAGCAAATCATTCAAATGTCGTTAACGAAAAAAATTGCCGGTTGTCGCGCGGAATATCGCTGTGCGGGCAGGTATCACGATTATTACACGGTAGGCGTCTTACTTTCCCACGCACGGCGAACAGGTCAGTGTGTTTTTGCTTAACGAAAGAATGGAAATCACGTAGTGTCTCCGTTTGTGTTATGAAATGCGACAAAATTTCCGTGAAACCTATTTTTGCGATAGAAAAAAAAGACGCACCGTGCGATAGTCTCCTTGCGTGATCCTGCTTTGTATACACCTTGGCCACGTATCGACAGAACATCTTGTCGAAGAGAGCCAGGAAAACCGGAAGCAGCGTATCCTTCACCAGTGGCAGCCACGTCGCCAAATTTTGGGGTGTGCAAAAGTTCTTTAGAAGGCTCGGTCTAATGGAGATGATCTATAGGAAATTGTGTTTAATTAATTTAAAGAGATTTATCATGCTTCAAAATAATATTATTTAACTTGTATAGTATAAAGATATCCATAAATTTTGCAACAGAACATATAGCACAACACTGTAATATATATAATGTAATAATAGGGAGATATACAGTTATTGCTATTATACTATATATAATATTTTTATGAGGGCGCGCGGAGTATGTTCAATATTTTTAATAACACTTATAAATGCGATAATCATTAATCGAATGTGATCATTACGGTTGAATGTATATAGAAAACGGTATCCCTGCAATTTGTTGCGCCTAATGCAACGTAAGTAATGTAATCTAGGCATTCTAGATCATGGCGGGTTTTTCTTCGCGCTAATAAATTTCACCAGAAATCGTGTCAAGAAGATTCTATATTCAGAAATTGGGTCCAGCTTTCGCTGCGAGGAATCCACCATGTACGTCGAACATTTGGATCGCGTCAATTACACGTGGCTAATTATTCGACGGATGTCTGTGTGTCATACCTAATCATGCGATATCTAGCATCTTCGACTCTACGAAAGGGTCGATCTCGTAGATAGAAAGACACATTGAAAATATCCGAACAGGCCTCTTACGGAGGGATTACGACAAAAAAACTTTCGTTTATAACCGTGGATTCGCGCAAGAATTTGCGGTGAAAACTCCGCGGTCGCGCTTTCAAAAGTACGCGCAAAAGTGTACGATGCAATGCGATATGATGCGATGTGCGAGCAGGTACGCAATTTTACGTACGTTGTGAACACACATGTATATGATACGTGAATCGTTTCGTCCATTATTACAATGTTGTTCAAAAATATAATAGCGATGATGGATAATCCTGTCGAATTTTTTTTTGTAAATGACACGATAGACAAATGAAATCTCTTTGTCCATAAAATTGAAATCCTTGGTTTTACATTAATATAGCCATGGAATTTATTTTGACAGAAAGTTCAATATATTGGTTAGCAACGCGAATAGACCCCATATATTTGCTTAAATAGAAAGTTGATTTTAATTACGAATTAATTCAATTTTGTTTATTCCTAACAAGTTAAAAAATATTTTGTTTGTTGTGTAAACCTTAAATTTTCATAATTGTAAAATTATACATTTATACATTTTCGGAATATATATAATATAATTCTACGTGAAGGTTATATAGAATGCATATTTTTACAAATTTAGAAGAAGTGTGTTTCTTTTTCAAGATAATTTGTTCGTGTAAATAATTTTACACGCTTTCACACTTACTGCTGCTTTATGTAAATTTTTAATCGCGACAAGATAATCAAATTATCGTTAATTTACGAGTAACAAGGCCTTCCTTTCAGTCGGTGTACTTTTGTACTCGCACTGTATGTTCTATCACGATCACGAACGGTATATCGTGCGGTAGTACCGCTGCTGGTTACGTGAGTAACGGCTGGTCTAGTCCGAGGTATGAAATCGAAACTAGTTGTACCTTAATTAGAGAATAGAGCGGCACTACGTATATACGCGTGTGTGTATAAAGTGCACGCGCAATTCTCGACCCCGTCTCTCTCTTTTTTTCTCGAACACGTATCGCTCCGGTTGGCGCGATGGTTGCCACAATCATAAATTTTCTGTTATATTGCATCTCTTATTAACTCTTTTGGAATGTTACGACATGTGCGTAAAATTATTTTTTGCAAAATTATATCTCATACTTATACATATTACACAATAGTATTTTAATAGATTTTGAAATACGTGGAAGTGATATATATATAGCGAAAAAATTAAATTTCCTTCTTGTATTATTTCACATTGTGAAGTTGATACAAGATTATGTCGGTATCTTTATAATTTTTTATTAAATATTTTATTTTAATATTTTGTATTTAAATCTTTTTAATATTAATTTAAACTAATATTCCGCTTATAATCTCTAATTTTTTTATTATCTCGAATACATCGCTTCGATTGCTACAATAAATGGAGAACCGCGTCATGCTTCTCTTCCTTTTCCCATATGTATTTTCTCAGCTGTTTTACAATTTATTCTCCATCTGATTGTTTCTCCAGCGTTGGTTTTAGCCTCATCAACCTGTACTGATCCCGCGCGGATTGATGTTTTACTTTAATTGCCGCTGGTAAATGCGAGCGTAACGCCTGCCGCGGACACGCTCTTCGCGTTTGTTAAAAATGCGTTCAGAACGATCGAAGCTCCGATAATAATTGCCTAATATGCGAGAAACCATCGCATTGGTTCAAAGTTTCTCAAGAATTACGAATTTCGAGGTAAATGTAACGTAGATTATTTGCGTTAAAAATAATCAGTATATATATATGCCGAAAAAAAAATATAGAAGCTTGTTGATCTTACCATTCTTACCAATGCGTATTTTAATGCGGTTGTCGATATATTTTTGTTCGAGCTTGTAATTAAAATTTATACCGGTGATTTAGTTTAATCGTTAGACAAAAAACACGAGTGTAACGGCCGTCACGCTGTTTGCGCGTGTGTAAGCGGAGAACGGTGTTTACTTCGACGAACGGTGCTCCGACTATTATTTTTCAACGAACTAATACGTGCGAATCTTGAGCATGGATTTACGTGTATCGAGCGGCGAATCGTTTCATTTCGTAACTGCTTAGATACCGCGTCAATTATAAAAACGATGATTCATAAAATATCATTCGTTAAGAGAGGTAGTTAGTAGCGACGAGTGAATAACGTACCATGAGTTTCACTTCGCATTTTGCGATCGCGCGCCTATTATGACGATTGAAATAATATATAAGAACAATCTTTTAACATTCGTTCCACGACTTTTTACGCGAGATACGCCTACCTGGCGATAACCTAATTGGTCGCATTGTCCCTATACGATGTAAATAGTATGCGTCACGCATGTAATAGCCGCGATCATTAATATTAATGAGGAAGGTCATGGGAGTTTCTCCACGAGACGACTTTTGCGGAACGTCGAACCGGTGCCGTCGCGCGAATTCTTAATTTAGTTCGCCGATTAAGGTCGTCGTTCGAATTAAGATCGCGCTTTCGAATTTCGCTTTATGTCGAGCCGACCCTTTTTTCCATCTCGGGTCCCCTTTGTTTCTCTTGTCCACTTTCTCAGAGGAGTGGCGTTTACGTGCAAAGGGTCTGTCTCACTTCCGGATGACAGTGATGGCAGTGATGGTATATGCTCGAAACCAAGTTCGCGTCCGGCTTGCGCTCGGTCGTATGAAAATCCTCTCGACTGATGTAATTGTACTGATGTAATTGCTGTGACGGCGATCGGACAATTCGACCGACCACCGTATCGGATTTGTTGTGAGATACGATGAAATTTTCAGGGGCGTGACTAATTGTAACAATTCGACTCACGGCAAATAAAAAAATTGTAAAATCTCAGCCTTTTTCAGATATGTGATATTTGGAATATGTAATAGAATTTTTTGCAATTACGTTATTTCTCTACGTCACCATTCTTCTCCTTATCAAAAAAGTATCTGGCATTTTGTTTTAAGGGGGACGAAATGATTTAAAGTTTCCTGAACCTTGGGTATTATGCGTGATTAATGAGAAATTCTATGTTGCTCGAAAAACACATGTTAATGACAGATTGTAGTTCAGTTTAAAAAACTTGCAGAATATCCTCTATTATTCGCTATTGAAAAGCATAATCAAGGACGTACCATAAATTAGGCCGGCCACTTTTAACTACGTAACGTTGCTACGGTCGACTTGGCACGCGCAATTTCGAGGATATTGCAAAATATTTCTTATATCGAGATGCTCGCGTATAAAAAATGATTCCACTACCGAGCAAAGAAACGTTTAGATTAGCCGCGATCGAGGAACGATTTAATAAATCACGTGTCCTTTAATAAATCTCAACTGTGAGTCGACAATTAGCGTTACCAGTTCGTTGGAGTTTCAATTCGAAAGTAATAATAATTAAACCAATCGTGTGGAAAAACGCGCCGATCTCGATAGCATTGGATTACATTTTATACTTTTACATAAATTAGAAACGGATTTTGCAATTCAGATCTTTAACGTAACGAGATTATGCTAACGATCAAAATGATTTTCCGCAAACGAGTTTCCTGTTTCGTCGAATTAACTTTCAACTCGTAGGAAAAGTAAGCAGCTATTCGTATATAGGCTTTTTTTATAATTGGTAAATTTATAATGAAATTTTTTCTTTAGGAAAATATCTCGGCGTTAATAAGTATTAAATTGTAAATTATGAGCATTATTAAAGAAAGAATTTGCTAAAGGAAATAATATGGAAAGAATTTCGCGACATTCTGTATAATAGTTGACTCTGTTATTTTTTGAAGACAATCAGTTAATGACATGCTAAGTTTACGAGCATTTTAGATTATTTTACTGTGTTTAATTTATCGTCAATTTAATAGCGTAAAAATCAGTCTTATGCGCTATGATACATAGCAAAATAGCAAAATAGATACATAGCAAAATAAAGTTGCAATGATATTTAATTTAAGTAATTGAATAAAACAATAAAGAAGATAAATGTAAAATGTAAGAATAAATCGTAAATCAATAAAATATATAATTACCAAGATAGGTAAATGCTCGAAGACGTAGCAGACAAAAAGTATGCTGTAAACGGTAGATCTGCCGCTGGCCTCGTCCACCTGTACCCTCTTTTTTCTCAAACACGCCCTGCTGTTGGTTGAACCGCTGGTGCACGATCCGCTTGAGGGATCCCAATGTTGTGGGTGACAATCGAATGCTCCTGAAGAGTTCTTCGAGCTTGCCTCGGACAGATCTGAGACCGATTTGAGCAGCTCAGAAGTCGGTGGACGGCAGAGGTTTTTAAAGAGTGCGACCATCACGCCGAAAAGAGACGTGAGAGCCAATAGACCCCTTAGAGAGTTGACGAAGACTCCGTATTTATGGGAGATCTCGTGGGCCAGAAAAACGCAGGTCTCCGGCTCGAAGTTGAGAACGCCAGTGACACCGATGCAGGCGCTGATGACGCTCAAGCTCACCAAATGGTACTTGAGGTGATTCTTCGTGAGATTGATAACATCATCGCGACTGCTGATCGCCGCGAACACTGCGATCGACGTCAAGGTTAGTTCCTGAAGGATACTCGACGAGTTCAGCACCCAGACTAAAGTTGAGCATAACTCTGTGACAAAGAAAAGTTGTTTAACTCTCTCAATCTGAAGAATTGTACGGCTCGATTGGCGTAATATTTTTCGAGCGTCAGGTTAATTTGTTTCGCCGAATTAATTTACATATGATATAATCGTTGGAAATTGGTTGGCACTTCCATGAATTCCAAAGAGGAGAATGATCTCGCAGTAACGTTATACAGGGAGATTGTGACTAAATTAAAGTACCAAATTTTATATGATTAATAATAGGATATGTTATTGCATTTTTAGTTTTAACAGAAATAAAATGCAATACTCACAGAGTATTTATATATTGTACTAAAAGATCAGCAAAGCAATATAATTACAGTTACCTCCAAAATGGTTCGCTGGACGGATCAAAGTGAGAATGGCGTATAGCAGCAATCCTAATTGATGCGTGAGACTTTGAGAGAGAATTGCGACTGTCAGCACATCAATTTTTCTTTTCGCGGATGAAGATTGATTCTGGTAGATCAATAGGGACCATGACAGCAGCAGGATGCATATTGGCGAACCTACGCACGTGGCCAGCCATTCGCCCACTTCGCTTCGCATCTCTGCGGAGGAAGAATAAAGGCCGTCAACGTTTATTCATTTAATGATTAATTATACTGTAATTCATGAATAATTGTATCCTACCACTATACCGACGATTTTGTGGTATAGTGTCACAATCTGTCATTGTGTTAACTTAAATTTTCATTGCATTAAATTTCTTTTTGAACAGTAATATATCTAGCATATTAGTCAGGTATAGCAGCATCTCCACAGCAAATAATGTTATATGTGCGACCAATGGAGACAAGACGGTTTGTTTGGAATTTCTCTCGCATTCGTCCTCCACCGCGCCCGCGGAATGAGGCATGCAGGACTGTTCCCGGTGAGAGTAGCGATATCCTAATCTCGATGAAAGCCTGCGTTGTGGCAATTAACGCGCCGTGTCGAATTATATTTGCGCGCAAGGAAGAGCGGCGAATTATTTCTAATCAACGGCAGTGGCGGTTACAGTTAAGTTATTAACGCGATGGAAGTGGCAACGGGGTGTATAAATGTCACGGAGAATGGCGCGGAGGGGATGCGACATTTTCACATGACACGTATCTCCTTTCCCTATCCTCATTCCTTTGTGACTCTCTTTTTCTCCATCTACTAGAATCTGTTTTATAGAGTATAGAGAGATAATATCTTTTTAAAAATATCGCGATATATAAAGATATACTAATGTGTGACGTAAAAGCAATTATTTGATTAAAAGTTTTTATCACGATTGTGTCCTTATAACACGTTAAAAGACTGTTATTATTTACTTGTTTGCATATTTTAAGATTTTTAGGAAAATATTTGTAAATGTTTGCTGTGTGCTTAAAGGATTATCTTTTTAGCGTAAAGTAAAATAAGATTTGTTTTCATTTTCCTTATTCCTTCTTTTTTTTGTACAAAGTCAGGACACGTTCTCCATCTCTCTTTACTCAATGCTTCTCACACTATACCGTCGCGTCGAGGCAACTTTCTATTCCGCAGCGTACCAGCGTCGCGGTCTAATTTGTCGTTCAAGTCGACTCTTGCCCATGTTGAGCAGCGAATTTCCCCTCCGTCTGAATCGCGAGGAATGGTCCCCTCGTGCGTCGATGTCGGGCCCTTTCCCGTTACCGGAGTTACGCGCAAGATGCGGATACACATAGGAAGAGGAAGATACATTTCCGATCGCGTAACGGCACATACATTTCTCGAGGTGCCTTTCGAATGTTGCATCCAAGTTCTTTTCACCTCGCAAATGATTATGAATATCATGACAAAAATTTATTACATTGAAAATGATATTATAAATATCGTATTGTAATAAAAATTGATCACGCAGCGTATTATCGTACATTATAAATGTAAAAATTTTTTACTTTTTATTTTTTTCTGCCATTTACATTTATATGAGGAAATACCGTTTGTTTCCTATAAAACATTGGCAAATATGGCGAGCGAGTAATTGTACTTTCACGCGGATGCTTATCGAAAACGCATCGAATTTTCTGCTCAAGGAATAGTAAATATGATATGTATCTTTTATCTCATAATGTGTACATACTTCCGAATGCCTGAGAGTCTTTTTCTTTTTTACAATATGATGCGCGCACTTTCACGTGCAAACATAAATAAATATTCTTATTCCGCTTCGCCGATAAAAACGATTATGTGTTTTTCTCTGGCAAATTGGATAATCAATTGCTGCAGCCTTAAAAATGCCATGTAAAAATAATCTAGTATAACAATGGAAAAATATATTTCAGTACTTGAATTTTAAAGCACAGCGAGTACGGAGTACTTTTCAAATTTTTAACAATTAATATATAAGCGGTAGTTAGTATAGTAAAATAATAACAGGTGGTAACAGGCGGTAATAGAATTAAAAAACGAATAGAAGTGGATGTGTTTAGTTTAAGATTGCATAATCGATTGTTATATTATGAAAAGTTATCAAACCATATTACTCGATAACAGACATTAAAATTACGAAAGACAGCGATAATAAAAAATACAATGTTTAGGAGATTCTTTACTTTTATTTGTATACGTTTTAATTATTTGAGGCAATCACCAGCAATATTGATTAAATAGAAAATTATCTCTCGCCTGTCTATACGCTTCAACTATTTAACCAATCGGTGTCTAAACTTGTCGGACTTTCCTCGGTTTCATTCCCTATTTACTGTCACTGACATGACGCTCGGATAAATATACAGACAAAAAGTGGTTAAACTACTGGTAACCGCGCGATCTATTCGTAATACACTGTCCCACATCCACGCAATGCATTCAACAGTAAATGCTGCTATGCTATCTTTTCATTCGAAAGTTAAAGAATTTTCAAATATTTTATTGATAATACATTTTAAAATGATATGAATTGTAATATATTATTTAATATTCTAGTAAAAAACTCAATTTTGCAAATTATGACAATTTATATGATATAATAATAATAAAGTCCGCTCTTAAGCTAAATTGGATACCGAATTTTACTATTATCTAAGTTCTACAACTGCGTTGAGAGTTAAATATACGAAGAAAACGCGGGTCAATTTCTGTCCTAGTCATTTTAAATCGCACTTGTAACAGTGAATCCTGGACTCCTCAGGATTTTACGCATCTTTCCAGGGATAATTTTTTTCTGTGGCGATATTATCGGTGAAACTGGTTCGATACCTGGCTCCACCAAAACAAGGTCGGGCGCCGGTCCACAGGATCGGCAGCATCCCTTTTGACGATTCAGGTTCATCTCCACGAGTTGTTTTTCTGACCTTGGTCGCTTCTACACCTCTCGACATTCCAATCTAATCGAGAGAGATACGCCTCCCGCTGACAAGTCAGACCTTGCAAACCTATACCTATATACCCATGTCGGAATGCATTCCGATGGACGCACCTTGATGCATATACCCACCTTTAACCCCACACTGCGTAGAACACTTGACGCAAAACCATGGAAAGCATACATTTTGTAAACTGTTTATGAGTACAAATTGTTAAAAAAAATCAAAAATGATACTAGCTTATTGCATATGAAGCTTAATTAATTATGTATAAAAAGTATATTTAATTACATATTATAAGTTATATGTATGAAATATTAAGTTCTACTGGAGGGAATTGCATTACATATAAAAAATAAATGACATTTTAAAAATACATTATTGTTATTTTAGTTACATAATTGTATTTTATTACATATAAATAATATTTCATTTTATAATTAATTCTACAATTTTACAATAAATTCTGTGTAATTTTATTTCTTATATAAATAGCGCAAGTTCAAAGGAAGCTCTCTAAGAGTCCGTTTTATACAGTATGAAATTAAATCGCCATTCGTCTCCGTTTAAGCTACAATACAAAAGAGACACTTTAAAAGCGGTACGGATTGCGGAAGTAGAATCGACTTCCTACTAATGCACCGAACATGTCGCCTCGCTCACGAAGGAATTTCAACCTGGTTGAATAACGGTAACACCAGTCAAATCGTGTAAACCATTCTCGACTCACATTTCTAATTTTAACGTATGTTTAAAGAACGAATAATTGGGTCGACTTTTATAGTGGCTCGTAAAATTCAATGTCGAGAGATTCTTCGCGTAACTCTTCTTGTCTTCTTTCGCAAAGTTTATCGTAGGCAAAACTTAAATGCAAATTTCCTCCTCAAAATAGCCCACTCCTTCACGTAAAAGTGTAATAACGAACAAGGACGAGTCAATTATACGAGCTGAATATAATAGCGACGCGAGATTACTATCGGTCCAGTTTCCTCGGGGCGACATTGTTATCACTCGCGGGAAAATTAACCCGGTTTCTTCCGCTTGCGCAACCAGTTTAGCATAGCAAAATAACGATAGCCATGATTCTGTTCCAATACTAACAAGTGCACGAAATTGAAAAAGTACAATATCTGAATATTGGATTATTTAACCGAAAAATCGAATCAATTTTTGTTAAATAAAAATCCAGAAATCCTTTATAGTTATTTCCAATTAAAACAATTGAAAATAAGTGTTTATGAATCAAGTATCTAAAATTTAATTGCGCGATTAAGTAACGATTTCTTTATTGTTTATTTAAATCGAATTTGCTTTTCTAGAATTTTAATTTTAAAATTGAAAAATCTATGCTTCAAATATCTCCTTCTTTTTTTTCTCTTTGAATATATCTTATATATATGTATATAATTATATACATATAACTCAATTTTTGTAAAGTTTAAGCCAGAAACATTCATATCAAGCTTAAACGAGACTGAAATGATTACGAAACGGTGCAAATGATTATTACTGTCCATCGTATCATTCATATATTTTTAAGTATTTGAAAGTATAAAGTTATCTTGTTGTTTTGGCAAAGTTTAGTTGGAATTTTTCAAAGAATCTATCTTTAAAATGTCAACAGATATTCAGAGATTACGTGAAATGCTTGACGGGATATCTGAGCGTGTTGATGCGGAAGAGCAGGGCGGTCAAATGTCGGTAAGTGCCGTGACTTGAATGCGCGCAATAGCACGAGTGCGCACGAATGGTGATGATCGTCGCGGTCATGAGTGCGCGTGTACATTACGCGAAATATTACGGACGAACGATGGAATTACGTTTATGATTATGACCTTCGTATCCAATTAATACGTGCTGGGACGTGCAACGTACATCCAACGTGGCGCCCACGTGAAAATGATCCCTCGTATCATAGTCATTGTCGCAGAGTAGACTCGAGCTCTAACTCGGTCATGTGAAACTTTTACGATAAACCACCTACTACTCGTGTTTCCTCCTTTCTCTAGTTTGCTTCTCGCTTGATTTCTCCCTCTCTCTCGCACACACATACACACACATTCTTAAGAACTGATTCCAAAAGAATGCCTAACGACCTCCGCCTTGGGATTATGTTTCACGGTTGTCCAACCAAGTGTCGGGACCACCTTTCGAGCAGGTAACAAAAACAGGCAAACCAGAAAGTAAACTCTTCTGTAAAGTACTTCATCACCAGATTAGAAATTCTATTTGCTACAACGAAACGAGTTTTCGTCGATCTCTTTGTATTTGCTTTGCTTTTCTAGATAAGTGCTCGAGCGATTCGAAAAGGTTCTGCCGAGACTTTCTTCAAGAGTAATTATACTTTTATATTTTAAGGAATAAGGAAAATGCTGTTTATATTCTTTAATTATTATTTAAACAATTTTAAAATTTTAATACCAGAGTTTGGTTTCCTATATAAAAAAATGTTTTTCTATTTATTTCAAAAGACATGGCATATTTTCATATTAATTCCTAAAATTGAAAATTAGAAAATTCATTTTACAAATTTTATCAATTTCTAAGTAATTTGTAGAATAATTGCAGAATACGCTAGGGCAATGCGAAGGAGATATACAGAATCCTATAGCTAAAGCGAATTAGATCTTTCTAATTCGAGTCTTGGCACGAACATCGGTCTGCTGTTTGCACCCGGTTAGTGCATCGCCGTTTAAAGTAGGTTACGAATACGATCGTGCTTTGAGAAAGTAACCAATACCGTTGATCTCGTCGTTTCGCTCACCATGATTAGCTACGTACATTCACTAGAATAAGATCAAAATTCTGTTTCAAATATAGATATGACTATGTGTAAAATATATTTTCTGCGGTCAAAAAATAAAATTGCATGCGGAGGATAATTTAAAAAAACTACATTATCGGTACTATCAAAAACGCTTTCTTTAAAGATAAAACATTTCGAAAATCCGTTAAAGAAAAAAATAGAAAAAAATGTTGAAAGTCTATTGGAATTAACGTTTTTATATTATTTATAAGTTTTACTAATGAAGATAGAGAGACGTGTTCTCTCTATCTTCTTTTTCTTTTTCAAACGTTTCAGTAAAATAAATGTTTCTAACTATAATATATGTATGTACACTCGGCACGTGCCAAATTCCTAAACTCAACCCGGTCAAGTGATCCGCGCGGTTTTGAGGCCAGAGAGGAACGGGTTTTACGCGAATTGTGAAGGGTTCCGTTGCCGATGCTCGATATAGCGTTACGAGAGTCGATTTACAATACGAGGAACAGGCCCGAGAAGAATGCAAACGTACGTACTCTATTATTATTCATTCGCATACAGTTATTCTTCGTTCTGTTTGCGCGAGACGATTACGCGCGCATTCGCTATTGACATCGTAATGACGCGACTGATTAAAGATTCAATGTTTAACGAACTCTTGCTAACTCGTGAGAGACGCAAATTATGCGAAACCGCGTGCGCGTACGCGCGCGTTGTGCAAGAGAACGAGTTCACGTTACGCAGATTGGATTCCGATGCAAATGCGGATTACGTGCTTACAAAATTGCACATCTGCCGTGATCGTGTAGAAACGCACGCGCTATACATATTCAAAATCCGTGCCGTGTACCGTGGAACAATCGCAGATATGATATTCCGCGAAGGTGGAGCGGATATTACCGTGAAATTGCGGTACTTGAGCGGAGTAGCGATCTTGGGCGGTCTATCTGATTGAGGACTGCATTTACATTGTTACGCTCATTGAGCGAATTAATGCACCGTCCATAAGCCGACGCAAGGACGCGAGGAAGACACGTCCTTGACGTTCCGCCATGCCCGAGTCAAAGAGTTGGAAATTTAAATTAGGCAAAACAAGACTAATTCGACTACCCGAGCGATCTGCTTTTCATTTTGAGGCATTGCAATAATGCAATGTGATTTGACGAAAAATATAAAAATTTACATTAGTAGAACCACGGTGTGTTACGGTGTAATGTCTACATAGTTTGTATATTTGCATAACTGGAATGCATGCACCGGAATTGAGAGACAACTTTAGTGGGTCAAAGCATAATCTCATACTTTCTCTACTATATTTACTTATTTTTGATTTGCTTACTGCCAATTGTCAATGATTACGCGGGACCAGCGTGGAATGTCGCATTGCTAGGACGAGCCTGCGGGATGCGTGCGTTTTGGACAGATGTTTGGTCCCCTGGTAATGTCCTGCGATTTCTTCGCTTGGGCATCAGCTCTCTTTACATTATGCACGAAATGCCACTCCTTCTTCTTGCTCCACTATCCACGATGTATATTTCCAGATCAACTCGCGTCTATCCGTGCCTTTAACTTTGACGAGTGGCAGCTGTAATCGCAAACCGGGAGTGCCTTCACTTATAGAAGAGTAGGGGCACCGTTTTAACACGCACGATACACCAGTCACGAGAAATTTGTTTTCGTTGATTTTTGGACCAAGCATCGATCAATCGGCAGAAACGCACTGCGACCGAAATGGATCATCGATATCCAGTGCGCAAACTTGAAAAACTAACGTTTAAATCTAATTTGTCGATTAAAATTAAATTAATAGTAATTAACACTAGTAATTTTTTTTTTTTTTTTTTTTTAAGAAACAATCACTTTGTTGTGAGATAGAAGAAGAATCACTGTGTGGTCACGATAGATAGAAGAAGAATTAGGACGAAACGATGTTTGCAAAAGAATTTTGATACTCGTGCGTTTCGATCGCTAGGTATTAAAAAAATTGACAATTAATGCAATGGATTCGAATGTAACCGAGAATGCGACCGAGCGACCAATATTGCCGCGAACGCGAAGAAGCCCGGAGCGGGACTGACTGGCGACTCGGCGACTGGCGGCATGCAGTGGCGGCCAGTAGGATTCATTTGGGTCAGCAGCACAACGTAGTATACCAAAGATTGCCTCTCGACTATACTATCTGTTACAACTACGGAGTGAAGGTGCTATGCTATGTGCGTTATAACGGAGCTATCTTCGCCGTGTGGTTCGATTTTTCTTCCGGGTATCCCGCGCGTTTGAGATTTTTTTCAGATCATTCACATGCTAAAAATGTCTGAAAACGTAAATTTTTTAGGTGCGTTTTTCAGTTCATCCAAATTTCAAAATATAATAAAAATTTATAGCATGCTTTTTTATATTTTAAGCAAAGAGAAAGATACATTCTTGTCTTCTTATAACAATTCCTTTTTTTCGTACGTTGTTTTTTATATTTATAATCTCATTATTACAATTACGATAACATGTATGATCATATTACGATGGATGTGCGATCTTAATAAGTACCTACAATCGATATTAAAGTGGAGAATTATTGTCCAATATGCGTATTACGAAATGCTCGTTATTTGATAAGAAACTTATTTAAATTTGAAAGATGTGTTTTTTTAATAGTTGTACAAATATAAATAGTGCTTGATGTTGGCACACATGTCTTATGTCATATAGCGGGTAAATGAACACATATGTGATTAAATATAGTACTTATATGTATATTCGAAACTATTCGCGTCGTCAAAAATCGAGCATATTGATATAAGTGCGTAATAATATTAAATGTAGGAAAATTATCACAAGTATGTACATCACATTGTGAAATGAGGCTTTATCTTATTTTTCGTTCATTCTTATTAGTCAACTTAACAACTGCTTTTATTATTATGAAATTTAGCAAATATAATATTACGAATATGCACACTGCATCTTGTTAATTGTTGCAATATAAATTATGTTTTAAGAGATTCCTATGCTAAAACAAAGATTGATTTTTTTTAACTAAACAGAAAATAAATCTAAATTTTATAATATCGGGAATATTGTGCCTCTTAAAATATTTTAATGCCCCTTCACAATTTGCACATATAAGGCTAAACTTGATAAACTTTTACAAGTTCGGAATATTAATATTTAATATTCAACTTGAAGAATAACCTGCGTTTTATATTATAAAAATATATATGTATATATATTTTTTTCATATAGATAATACTTCTGTTTTAAGAAAAATAGGCTTTTATAGTCTCTCACGAGGTATGCCATATTCTCTTGAGGAAATTTTTACTTATTTTTGGAAACGTAGAACTCTAGAATTTTAGAACTGATAATGCAATGGCATAGAAGTCTTTGGTTTAAATTCTACGTAATGCGAATAATCCAGCTGCAACACAACGTAGTTATTGTTAACGAACGCTCTTCTGAACGGATACGCGTTTCCTTTGAATAAAAGTGGACATAGAGGCTGTTTGTCCACCGCTTTCGCCGTTCCATTATCAGTCATGTCCCATAAATCGATCATTTGACATTCTTGCGGGCTGAAGAAATAAAAGAATTCGATGTTACGCAATTGTTGTCGTACTTATGCTTTTCTCATACTTACATGTTTGCAAATCCAAGGCACCATGGTTCCTCTAATACAACATAACTAACTTTCATGTTTCTTAAAGAGGTATACACAGAGGCAGCATCTTTCCGACTGAAAATCTCATAAACTTTCATAGTTCTATCCCTACAATATCATAAAAATAAAATATATAAATTATATATATAGATATAACTCTACAAGTAGTATCATAGTAATGTTAATTCCTGATTAATTATACCTCATTTCTTTGCTCTCGTAGTAAGGATTATTGACGATCGGTCTCCTAGTGGACAGCATTAAGTTCGCCATCAATGACATTTTTCCCGCAAATACGGCGTGTTTCGGTGTATTACTTTTTATCCATTCAAATAACTCTTCTTGTTCAATATTACTATATTCACCTGTATAAAAATAACATGCAATTAAAAGCTGCAGAAAGTCAATTAATTTGATAATATAATCACCTATGAATCCGCGTTCCTCTTGGAATCTGTCGATGCCATGATACGACATGCCACCTAGTAAAAGAATAACAATGGCGAGCCGCATAAATTCACTTTTTAAACCGATTTTTTCGAGATATCGTTTACTACACACGGCACCAGCTATTATGCAGAGATGTGGTATCATAAATAGCTTTAATCTCATAATAAAAATGGCCATGATGATGAAGGCGCCGGTCTGTAGGCCATTATATGCCATATCAGCCTCTATGCAAAATGGATAATTGCTCGTCTTAAAGTTTCTGTACCAGTAATACAGCGCGAGCATTCCAACGAGTATTGCTGTTGGTAATAATAAAGTCTTAATAATCGCTTCGTAAGTTTTGTACTGTAGAAAGTTGAATTCTGCGGAACACGTGTAAAGCATAGTATGGAAATCTCTATAGTTCGTTAACTTGGATTTCAATATATTAAACACGTGGGCGTCGTCTTGAGAATATAGAACGTAGGATTTTATCCACTTTGTAAAAGTTATCGTTATGGCAATTTCAAGAATAATTTCTCGTTTGATGTTTTGAAATCGAGACAGTTTCATTATAAAACTGGCCACATTACTACTGATTATGATGCACGTGTAAAGTGAACAGATTATAAGAGTGCCGTTTGTTATTTTAGTTGCTGCTGCGATTGCTAAAGCGTGTGCCATACAAAAATTTTTATAGAACTCGTACGGAACGATCCTCAGCCATTTCAATATAAGAATGGCTACAATTTGCGTAGTAAAAACGAAATGTGAGAATTGCCAAGTGCACAAGCTACAAATTGTTGAGCCAAATATATCCTGAAAAAAAAAAAAATACTGTTATTTGTAATAAAAGCAATTTTATACATTATATACTTAATAAATAATTATACTTGTTTTATATCTCACCATGAATAGTCCTTGCCTAGTTCTGTTCCTTAACGAAGCTGGCTCTTTTGCCGTATCATGTTTTGTATATTTTCTGATAGCCATAGTAACGCTGTACATTTGAAAGAGCAACATAGGATACGCAAAGGTTTCTCGTAACGGCGGTGTCCATTGAACGCGAGTACATTCGTTATGATTAAAAAAGAAGAACAGAATTGTTATAAATCCACCGTAAATGGAATTACTCAAGTACGTTGCATAGTAAAAGAGTACTGCCGCTGTGATAACTGTGGTGAACCAAACTATTTCTAAATAGAAGTATACAGGTACACCCAGGCCTTCACAGCTAGTTACAGGTGGCAAACCATCTCCTCTTTCTATCTGAAAGTAATCAACTTGTGAGTATTTCGTAAAATTTGTACGTTTCACAAATAAATTCTTCAAGTCTTACCTGCCAGCATTGTTCCTGAGATATAACACCAAGATTCCTTGCAATATGATAAAGGAAACCTGCTAGAATCTATGTAATAAATAATAGTATAAAATCAATCATTATATATTCAGATTTGGATAATTGAGAAGAAATTTTGTCGAGAAGAATTACCTCAGGTAAAAGACTATATTTTCTGCTGGCATCAATGACATTGCTGTACTCTGACAGATTGTCGT
This sequence comes from Temnothorax longispinosus, assembly GCF_030848805.1. Lineage (NCBI taxonomy): Eukaryota > Metazoa > Arthropoda > Insecta > Hymenoptera > Formicidae > Temnothorax > Temnothorax longispinosus. The sequence continues at coordinate 16,099,333 of NC_092363.1, read as the reverse complement.
GACTGAGCTTGTCCATTCCGTCGAAAAAATCCTTGGATTCAGCAATGGTTTTATAATAGGAATAATACATCCCCTAAAAAAGAAAACAGCTGTATTTAACATACAATTTAGATATTTTACTTATCACCTCCTCGATCACTAGTAATTAAATTTCTCATTTAAACATTCTTAGATAAAAATTGTAATTGTCAGATAACTGTATTGTTTTAAGAGCTAACAATAAGTTAAATTAGGAATTTCCCATATATAGGCAACATCGAACATTTCCTCAAGCTTTCAACACTTAGTATTCACTAAAATACAATATTAATAAATGGATATTCTAACAATAGTTTTGAATTATTATTGGCGCATAAACAATGCATGAAAATATCTTTGAAGATAAAACACTTTTGAATAGGAATCAACGAATGTCGAACGAGCATGCTTTCGAACACTGAAGAAAATGATAGTCTTATTCTTTTGTTGGTTATATTACCACTATTCTGATGAAATCGTTGTAAATTAATGTAAAATAGCACACCAGTTTGTTTGCCAGCAACATAACAAAAAATTGTGAGTATGAATCTTTTTCTAATGGGTCCGACCCCCATCATTATTCTATACATCATTTTCACAAAGAAATTTTTGGTCACTTCAGGTATCTGGACTTAACGAGTCGTCTCCCTTACAATCCCGACCTAGCACTATTTTTTCTTCTCCAAGACAGGATAAAACGTGTGAATGATTCAGCACTGTAGAAGCAGCGATTGACATTTTCCAATAAATTGACGTCAGAATAGTGACCCCAACGCTATGACGATTATTTATTAAAGGGATAAGAGTACAACTTTCAATATTTTATCAAACATTTCGAGGAATAATAAATCCACAATAATTTGTTGTTTTATTTATGCGTTTGTGGAGATCTTCGGTGTTGCCTACATACTTATAGCTCTGTATGTACAGCATTGCATTCGACAACGTTCGATTTGAAGATGGACAAAAGCGTTTCGACTTTCGATTTGGTCGATATAAATTTCTACACGATCGATTTACGCAAATGTCATGTATGATTATAAAATATCATCACTTATTATCCATACCATCTCAGTCCTGAAGGACATTTCTCGTTCGATTTCCGAGAGATAAGAGAAGTGTCGGTCATTTTCGAACAGCGTGGATACATGCCAGCGATGCAAACAACCAAAACCGAGACCTGCCGTTGGAACAAAGAATATTTCACTTTTAAACAATCTCTCGATCGCAGATCACGCCGGAAGCTCAACTTTTTATGCGGGAAAGCGAATATTATTACCCAAAAGATTTATAGCCCAATGATAAAAAGCGGTGCTCTCGTGTGCCGGTTTCTCGGCTACTCTACGTTTCCTGTCACTCCTCGTTGCCATCTTCGACATTGTGGGTCACATGACTACTATCTGTCCACAAAGAACGGCGCCAAGTTTTAAATTCTTCAAAATCTTACTGTCTTTTTTTTTTACAAAAAAACAGAAATTTAGGCTACGTTCGGGGACCACGCTATTAAGGTGCCTTTTCACGTTAACGCTCGACGCTCATTTTTAGCAAGTAAAAATCTTCAGAAATAATATCTTTTATTTATATATGTATCCATAAAATATTATTACTTGAAGATATTATTTGAAAATAATTAATATTTTACGTATTTCGAAGTCTATGTTTGATTGTGCTGGGACGATTAACGACGATTCAGCGACGACGCTGAATATTAAACAAATTCAACTTCATTTCTTTGACGCTAGCGTCAAGGCGAAACCACCACGTTCACCTTGTTGACGCTCATTTTCAGCGTCTCATGAATTGGCACCTTTAAGGGGTTATATAGTCTACCCTGAAATAGGCGAATTTTCAGGAATTAATTTCAGACAAAATATCGGTGATACATGAATAATTTTCTTTTCATTATCTTTATTAGGGTTTCAAGAACATGTACAAATTTTTTGGTGTAAAAAAATTTCAAAATCGCGATGAGGCACTCCTTCGCGCGCAACTATGCTTTTCAGACGGTGTACATGGTTTCTGAAATGTGGATGGTCTAAAAAAAAAAAAAAATATGGTTATTAACTATATTGTATTGTCTTCGGAATGACGGAGCTTTTTTCCTCTCCTCGTTTTTGGCGTCAAGAAAAAAATTTCTGAATTTTTCAAAAATGCATTAATAATATTAATAATAATAATATTAATAATATAAATTATTAATAATAACCATATTTTTTTTTTTTTTTTTTTTCCAGACCATCCACATTTCAGAAACCATGTACACCGTCTGAAAAGCATAGTTGCGCGTGAAGGAGTGCCTCATCGCGATTTTGAAATTTTTTTACACCAAAAAATTTGTACATGTTCTTGAAACCCTAATAAAGATAATAAAAAAAAATCATTCATGTATTACCGATATTTTGTCTGAAATTAATTCCTAAAAATTCGCCTGTTTCAGGGTAGACTAACCCCTTAATGGCTGCGAAAAACCGGACGAAAAATTCTTCCTACTTCAATGACTTCACACTTCAGAGAGATCTCTTCACTCTTCTCCCACTTCTCTTGCCGCGATGTTTACAGCCTCGACGCGTCCTGCGAATGGGACGCCACGAATAAAACCACGGAATAAGCTAAGGCGGCCGTCGCTCGTAAGCTTCTCTCTTTACGAGGATGACTCGACTCGTAGTCAACCGCAGACGAGAGTCTCCCGCCCTTTTCTACGTCCGTTAAAACGAACTGAAATACATTTCGTTTCGCAGGAAATGGTCGACATCTTTGGTACCAGCCAAGCATGGTTGATGAGAATAAATCGCGAAGTACTCGCGACCTCCGATCAAAACAGTCTTTAAATACTTGATAAAATATTGCTCGAGGATCTTACACATCCAGCTTTAGTAAAACAAACCTGACAATAAAGAAAATATTGAAAATATTTACAATGTATACATTAAAAACAAATATTATATTCCTAAACAAATCGCGCAACAATCTAAAATAGTATTCAGATATTAGAATTCATTTATTTTAACGTTCATACATCTTGTTAGAGATACACGTTTCATACCATATATCGTATATATATTTCATGGACGCGCTTTAGCTGCATTGAGATCCATAACGATTTCTCGTAATTCCCAGTCACTCGTTTTCGTACATACATCTAGATGCATTTTGGAGAAAAACAGAGGATACATAGGCACATTTTATTATCAATTATCAACCCTTCCATTTAAACCATCTGATATTCAACAACATTTACAACATTTATGGAATATACCATACGTAGAGAAACATCGGGGATAATATCTGATGTATACATCAACGTTCAATTATATATTCTCTACATCAATCGCAAAACGAGGAAAATAAATTAATCAACAAATATAATCAACTACGCTTACGCAATGTGTAATATAAAACATTATTACATTACTATTATCTTAATTAAATTTACGCCAACAATGTTACGTTATATACAATAAAATAGAATACTTGCAAGGAATATATATATAATAATCCTTTTCAAACGTTAAAATCTTTCGCTCTTTTCTTCTACAAAAAAGATAATCGCTATTTATACTAGCAAAAAAAACCTGCGCAACAAAAATGATAATATATTCCGTTGTTTATCAAGAGATCATCTTGATAAAAGAATAGAGGAGTGCCAATATCACTTGTGTCGCATTTGCCACGAGACACTTTTCATTCGTCGCTCGTGTTTTCAAAGCTTTACGTTGGAAGCAAAAATCCGATACACCCGGCACTATGACCGGACCGCAAACTACAGTTAAGCGCAAAGAGCATAAAATGAGAATCGAGAGATGCGTGCATGCGGAATGGATCGTAAATAAAATTCTTGTCTCCGACGTGTCGACGTGTCGGCATATGAAAAAATAGAGACCCGCGTGATAACGGAAACATCGTATTTTTTCGAATTCAATTTACTTGTATCGATTGATATATCAATTTGATCGACAATTCCAAATAAAATATATCGACAGATTTTATATCTTCCCATTTCTCCTTTCAATTTTGCGTATCTATCACAGTAATAATAATAAAGAACTTGAAAAATAAGTCAAGCATGTTAATTAATTATTTCTTCGTTTCTCGAAAAGTCTTAGTAACTAAGGCCGCGATCGCGTACATAGCTAAACTCGATCGCTATTAATTATTTGTCAATCCATAAAGCACAGCGATACGGTGAAAGAGAGCTGAAAGACGTTGCTTCAAGCTCTGATCTATGGCATGCCTGGTCAATATTCGTACGCCGCGTACGAAAACTGGAAGCAACGGTTCCAATCGTTCATCCTGTAAAAAGATCCGCCAAAATTCATGTAAAAATAATTTAAATTGATAACAATTATAAATCATAAATTCAACAATTCTTATTTAAAAAATTAAAATTATTTCCCGAAACAAGTTCTTACCTTCAATTTTGACGTTGATATTAGAACTTATTACGATATATTACAATGACAATGACATAATATATGTATTAGATAAAGAGAAAGATTGAAAAAACTCACTGGTAAAGCTAAAGCCCATTCCAATGCAATGCTCAGAGTGTCTGCCCAAGCTTTCCTATGAGCCTCGCTGTCTTTATTAACGTTTCGCCTTTGAATTTGCACTTCCTGGTTAACGATCGACTGGCTCTCAACCGTAGATGATTCTTCTTCGTCCCGCAAAAAGGGATTTGTTCTAAAGCCACGCTTGCTACGTTCATAATCGCGCAGTAATTCATCTATATTGTCAAGGATCTGTGAAGATTTAGAATTCTTTTTGTCTTCCTCTTTGATACTTTCTTCAGGTTCGCGAGACTCGCTGGAAGGACCATCGGACATTGTCCAAGCAGGTGTTCTACGCAGTTCCATCACCGACTTTGGTCGAGGATCCACAGAATCGACCAGCAATGACTTATCTTTATCTTCAAGTTCTGCAGCCATGACGAATGTCAAAGATTTCCGCCTGGATAATGGACCCACGTCGCTACCACTTCTTTCCAAATATGATTTTTTATGTAAAAAGCCTTCATCGGAAAACGAATTTCGATTTAGCGTCTTCATATCAGCCATGGACGTTCTCATAGAGATTGACTCCATTTTCCAATGCGAATCCAAATTATAAGAGATATCGTCACGACTGTACATCATCTTGGGAGGTGCTGGAGTCACAGCATTATACTTGGCATCGATGTAACCTTCACTGGAAGTTCCGCCGGAACGATCGAGGTAAACAATCTTCTCTGTGACCGATCCCAATCTGGACATCGGTCTAGAGTCGTCGGTTTCCGGTTCGGACTGTGGGCCAGAATCAGTTGAATATTCTGCGGCCAGATCCGACAACCTGAAAGGTCTCGGGTCGTTTTCGCTCTCAGCTCCAAGCTCTTCCAGGCCACTCTCGTCATCCAAGTTCGGATTGTATACGTCATCTGGATAATCTTGATCATCCTCTTCGTCACCATCCGGTTGATTTTGACGAATACCAGGATCTTCTTTCTCCGACGACTCAACGAGGGCTGGCGTACTAGAAACAAGCCGATCGTCAATAGGCTCCTTTCTAGTAATCTCGGGATAATCATCGGGTTGCGCCACCAACAAGAATATCTTCCTCTCTGCAAAACTGTCGACCTTGGTATACTTGCCATCCTCGTCAAGAACTACCTCGACGTAAGTCTCGCAAAGCTCATCAAAAATTGTACGGAGTTGCCGCAGATATTTATTAAGTTTTCGGTGCTTGATGTCGTAAACACATTCTCTGTCGCCCAGCCCTGTGCCCAGAATGGTCTTTACCAGTTCCAGAGTCGCGTGAAGCTCCTCTATCTCGCGTAAACATAGCTCGAACAGCGTGATGATTTTAATGGTCCAAGCAGCGGCCGCTTGACGATATAGATTAGCCGGTTGCTCGAGATTTGCCACCTTTTGCACCAAGAATTTCAGGCCAGGTCGGCAATCAAACTTTAGTGCGGCGACGTATGAGAAGTCCAGAGCAGAAAGGAAAATCTCCACGTGATGCGGACTCAGATGAGACAAGTAACTCCGTTTGACGTTAGGATTAGGTGAACTGCATGGCGTTGAATGCGGGATGACGTGAGATAAACTATGGAAAAGTCGAACATCAAGTTATTACGCAATTATAATTCTACATTGATTTTTACCAAGTTTTAATCAAAGTTATTAACGTAAATTAAACTGCCGTTAATCAAATTCCGCGTAATAAGTAATCGATATATTATAATGATATATCAAATATGTGTTAATAAAATATATTTGCTACATTATTATGGATTAATAAATGCAAGAAATAATCATAGACTAACCTTGAAATCGAAGGGCCGGCACCTTGAAGAAGAACACTCGCGATGCAATGAAGCAGCATCTGATGTACCAAAAGTCCGACTACCAACGCACGCAACTGGACTCTAACGATGTAAAGGTCGGGATTGAGAGTAGCGCCTACGGCAGGAGGATACAAAAGGAACACGTACGACCTTTCATCGGATGATCGCGAAGCATCTTCAACTCGTGTTTGTTCCTCTAGGAGGAACACCTAAAGACACAAGTACGTGAATTATTAAGTCTAAACTAGTTTCAAGTAGAATTCTGAATGTATGATATGACTATGACGCAGTTCTTGAAGATCTGGTGAAATTTTGTGAAAATTTGCTACACTTTGCTACAATAAAGCAACCGTTAAAGTCTTGGTAATATTTTGGTTGCAAGTAAGATTATGTATATCATTATCAGTTCTCATAATAATGCATTTAAAAATTTTATGCAAAAAAGTTTTTCAATTAAGAATACATTATCATACAATATGTGCAATAAATCGTTTCTAATAATTTTTAATTGATTGTGAGGAAATAATCTTAATTACAGTAATAGTAACGGTATGCTCAGTCTAACACGACTCCACAATTGTTTCCGATCAAGATAATGTGTGCAAACTACGAAAGCTGCAGCTTCTATAATACGGTGTCGTGTACCGTTACCTACATGTTGCTGTGACAGTGAAATTCTAGCCATGGACCCAAGCCATGGATTTTAATAGTGATTCGCAAGATCGTGCCAAATAAAATTGAAATGATGTTTCAATCAACACGACGAGATCCTTTTTCATAAATTTTACGAGATGAAAAGAAAAGAAATTACAAAATCCGTATTGATAATCTTTGAATCAGAATATTTAAAGCATTTTTCAGCAATTTGTTAAAAAAAAGAAACAGTTGACAATTATTTTCAAAGTTAATAGATATTAACAAAACAAAAAATGTATGTGTTTAAAATAAAAATTTGATTTGTAAAAAAACAATTACCATCACATCATTAAACTTTTTTCTTTTCTATCAAGGACTTATGTGCAATTTATTTGACGATATCTATATCTTCATTACTTGAAAAGGATCTCGTTGAAGCGCCTCTGCAGCCCAACTCGTGCCTTCTACCAGCATGTGCAAATGTTAAAAAAAAAACATGGTGATCCAGATCGAATGACGTTTTCTCGTCGACAGGCGTATTCCAAATAAATGATCTTTTGTTCAAGGTAAAGGGTGAGTGAACAGTCAATCAGCTTATAATAGGAAGCTTTATATTTGTTGAACACAGTCATTCAGCGGTACAAAAATACATAGGAAACATTTTGACTCTGTCACGTCGTCAATATCAGCCACATCGAACAAGCTTGGAATACATCGAAAGCGATCAGTCGATTATGCTTGCGCCATTATACTCAACGTACATATAAAATACTCGTGTTCAATGTATACATAGGTGAAGTATATTACTCGGTATACGAAATTATTTGTTAGCTGAAAGTAGCTTCTGGAATTGCTCTTGATTCAAATTATAAGACGTGAATGCTAAAACTCAGCCTGTCGACGACAACGTGATGGAACGCCTCCACGACTCTGTGAATCACTCGGCGTGGATGTCAAACATTTATCCACGTTATTCTGCCGGTCAGTATGGTGAATCTCGATACGATACAATAACATAATTTTTTTTCTCTGGGTTTGATTGTTCTTAAAATCCATGACGTGAGTTACCGTGGTCGGCTAGAGCCATTGGGGGCCTGTGTTCGTCGTAGTGTTAGTGTAATCGGGGGGTGTCGTGTGCTGCCTACAACCGATGGGGTAGGAAGTAGTGTGCTGATCGATCAGTGTCGTCTCAATGGTCGTCAAATCCTGGAAAGGTGTCGTCGGCAGTGACGCCGCGCTCTGCCTCTTGACGGCAGTCAATACCTCACGCAGCTGGCTCACCTGGGAGCAAGTCAGGTCAGGAGGGAACCACCTGTGTCCCTGTATCTTTATCTTTTTTCTCTACCTTTCTCTCCCTCACACACACACACCTGACATTCTCGCACTCGTTACTTCGTCGCAACACAACACACATGAATAACGCGATACTAGAAGTTTATTGGGTGACAAGATGTCTATACAGAAGAAAACTCATCATCTATTATCAAATAGATGGTAGCGGCCGATCGTAAAAGTTTTCGTGATAACTGTGAATTTTAAACATATGATATTTTCGATATGATATTTGGCACTAATTGTCACAATCAATTTAGATTTTTATCTGTTTTATGTAATGTTATTATTTTGACTGAGAATTAATCGTACTTAGCACGAGATATAAGCCAAGAACAATTTTAACATCGTGACATGTGAATGATAAATGTAAAAATGAACTTCTCTCCTCGAGTTAGAGCAGAATCTATATATTCCGAATGTTTCGTCTCGTGGCTGCGAGGAGCACATCGATAAAGCACATTGAACGTACAACAATTAGAAACGACGGAGAATATCGGTACTCTCCCTCGCGTATGTCACCTCTCGAAAATAAATCTCGGATTACTTACTTGAGCAGCAAGTTGTCGCAGCCTTTCCGTTTCTTCCGGTGTCGCGTCTCGGCGCGCTGCGACCTTCACTTGGGCGACGTCCCCGTAAAAGGATTCCGATCTGGGTGAGAAAGCCATGGTTAGCTGGTGCAACTCCTGCAACGAATTCGAACAGGCGCGGTAACACGCGACACCGCAGACTTCCCATTGTTCCGGAGTAAGGAGTGGTCCGCTGCTCACCAAAATGTGCCTGACAAAAATAGATTTAATTCTTTTTATAATTTGTTAAACCGCTTAATATCACTTGTGATTTCTAAATAGAATGATAAATAATAGCAACGATAATATCAAGTAGAAAGATTTAAATTTTTTTCTACGGATTTCTTTAATTTTTTATAATAATTAAAACACGAAAGAGCCTTTCAACGCCTCTACAGTCTACAGTCTACATTGCTATCGCGTTGTTCCGTAATAAATCTCACAAGGACACGAGCAATGATCGGTGAACGGTAATCGGATTTCTCGTGCTACCGTGTCAACGATAAAGTTGGCCAACCCCTTCCGCGCGGTCTCTCAAGCACGCGCTCTTTCATAGCTATGGCGATCAAGCGAGAATCATCCGATCCGCTGAATGTTGTGGAAATGGGTTGTCTACCTACACTAAGTGACGCTAAGATTTCAGATCAGGATACCGTTCGGTTCGTCATTCGCGTACACGAACCTGCTCCGTTTTTAAATTCCGGCGTACATACAACACGTGTACATCGATACCTCGGGATCGGCACCGATTCGCGGGATCATGTTACGGATCGCTCATGTCTCGGTCCGGTTGGATGTATATGTCTACCGTGCACGTTAATATAGAGAAAATGCGCCGATGACTCTCCAGGTGGATGCAACATGCAACGTGTGCAGTCGTTAGCATGACGCTCCGAGGGTGTCGAGTGTCGGTGGCTACTTTATCCCACCGGACAGCTTGTCAAGCTTCATTATCGTCTTACACGCACGCTCCGCGCCGCCGTAACAACGATATACCTATCTTATCTGTCCACCACGAGATACATTCCATCAAACTTAGTCGATACACCGATTCACCCCGAAAAACTGAAAATCGACGCGATAGAAAATCGATACGCTAATATATAAATAAATACAGCGTTACTGCAATCACACACAATACAAAATTATGTAAGAAACAGTACTACGCTTTATTCTCCAGTATTAATTTTATGATCCAGCTTTCCTAATTGAATTTACGAAATAACCAACGACAACACGTCGTTTCAATCAGCCATTAAAGAACCACCTTTGGTACCATCGCCATTATATTCCGGTTTTCTCTCATTTTTACTGCAATCTCGTATTGTTGTTAATGCCATCAAACATCGATTTTCTATGCACAGACAACCATCGCGCGTTAAACCGCGTAAATATTAACGAAGCTCGCGCGAATCGCAATAAAAAGAGCGAACGAGCGGACAAGCAAATTACTTCGGCTCGCTTCGGCTGGCTTTTATGTCGCGAGCTGGAAATGTCCTCCGCGCTTTTGACTTACCTGATGCAAGCGCAGCCAAGACGAGCTATACTCTCCGTAGGCTGTACAACGCATTCCGCCATCACTAACAAAAGCTGTTTCAACATTAGCGTCGTGGCAGGTAAATAGGCATCGTTTCTAACGATCTCTGGACCTAAACAGTAATTAAAGATAAACACAAACGAACAGAGTAGCAATCGCAGTATTTCGCATAATTTCTTCTTATCTTTATTATCTAGATTAATGTTTTTTGTATTACCTTGTAAATGTGTCAAATAATCAACCACGAGATCTGTTGTGAGACCGCAACACTGTTTGAAATTGGGCGCAAAGTTGTCCCATCCACGAAAGATCTTAGACGTTTTCCTTAGCCAATTTTGCACCATGGGCAATAATAGATGATTAACGCAGTAGAGTCCAAACGCTGGCCCGGGTACATTCAAAATATCGCGCAAGAGATGGAATAGAGTCTCTAGAGTATGCGGTTGATAACGCTTTGGACAGATCATAGTTGCGCTTGCCAAGCCTTCGATAAGGATGTACCAGACCCTGAGGATACCACTAGGCTTGTCCATACTCTGCAACGTAGCGATAGGATGAGCGTCCTTGTCAATTAATGGAGTCAGCGCGTCGTATGATTTTTCCGGAATAACTTCCTGCATCGACTCGATATGCTTGTCGAACCTAGTCAGCTCGAGATTCGGAATAATCGGATCCACGTATTGCGGAATCGTAGAGACTTGAATTCTTTGGGCTGAATGAAAGATCGGGCAGGCCGGCATCCGATACATCGACGACAGAATATCGCTGCAACTCAGCAGATACTTCAAACTTTCAACACAGAGTCTCATTCTTCTCGATTCTGCGCTATCGATATTCTCAGTCTCTTCAGCTTGAGCTTCGTTATCACCGATACCTCTCACGTGTTTTAGCAGGCATAAGATACAGTCCAAAGCGGCGTTAGCAAAAACCAACGTGTTGTCTGTTGAGAGGAAGACTCTGAAAACTTCTAACAAAGGCGCCGATTCCACCGAATCTGAATTGTTAACCGACGCCACTCGGAGAGCGCCGAAAAGTGGACGCCAACCTGAACGTATCTCAGTACGATTTGTTTCAACGAACTCACAGATGCAACTAACAATCTGAAAAATTTATAGTTTGCAATCCCAATTTTTTAAGTTTGTGCTTTACACATAATTGTGAATGGCTAATCCTTACTTGATCCTGTACATCGCTATCGCAAAGCTCAAGACACAAAAGGTTTTCAAAAGGTTTGAAGAGCGCCTCGTTAAAGTGAAAATGCGGAAGTTCTATCTGTTCGTTTAACAAGGCCGCCATGGAATCGTGAATGCATTGAACGGCTTTCTTCGAAATGCTACGGTCCTCGTGGCAAGCCGCCTCCATGAAGTGTGGTCCCAAAATAGTCCATACCTGAAAAATTATTTAATTTTTAAATCGTACAAATTACGATTGTAAATTATTAAGTTGCATACATTTATATACTGCTCTCTTACCCCCATTATATGTATTAAAGGTCTGCCACTCTTTACACACTTCAGCATAACTTCACCTAAACGAGCTAGAAGCAACACATTCATCTCGTTTTCCCTCGGCTTACTTCGTCTCCACCAAAATTTCTTATTGTCTTTACAGCCATCGGTGGTCTTGAATAATTGCGCCTTGCTGGCCTTACAGAGAGCCATGAGAAATGAGCAGAGAGCTCTGAGATTCAGTTTAAGTGCCGCATCCTCGAAAAGTCTATCGACTTGCTGCGACAGCACGCAAATAATCTTGGCAGCATAATCCGCTGGCAAAATGCCATTAAATTGGCTGTCAGCATTCGATTCTTGGATAATCTCCGGAATCGTGTCTGAACTGGGATTTTGCGTGTAAGGACTCGACAGGAAGCTATAAACGTCCACGCTATATAAAAGAAATAATCAAAAAATTAAAAAATAAATTAAATACAAGATGTTAGAATTCTGTAAAATATTTATCTTGTAAAATAAAATCTTGTGAAATACTTATTAATCAATCGGCATACTAATTAATTAGAGAATAAGAGCCTGAGAGAATTTTTAAAAGAAATAATATCAAATAATTAGAGTGTTGTAATATAGAATTGTACCAAGATTCCTCATCATCGACAATGTTAAAATTTAATCGAAGTCTGTCTTGACCATTCTTAGCGTCGCCATTTACAGCATCTTTTTTTTCCTTCTTCTGAGAGACTTTAGGCAGTGACGGATTTTGATTCCGTCCGAAGAAGTCATGTTCCAGTTTACTCACGTAGAGGCAACACCTTTTTCCAAATGCATAATCTCATTAATATATTATATGTAAGAAAAAACACGTTGCTGTGTTTTGGACTTTTGGAGCGTCACTTACGTGAAAACATGCGGCCAGCAATCGCTACCATGACTGCCTAGTTCCAGACCTCTTCCCAGAAGCACATCCATACTGAGCGCGTGAGATGTATGAAGATTAGTCGCTTTATTCTGCAATTTAAGTCGAAGAACGTCCTTCTTGCGAGTAATCTTCGAAATGGATTGTTCCGTGCAAGCAGCTTTTGCGAGAAGGGCAAAAATGGAGCCGCAGCGATTCTGTAAACCTGTAATAGAGGAGGATAAGATATGATAAGAAGATAAATATATAAAAATCCTATTTAAAAGAAAGAATATATATATATACCAAGCACGTTGCTTAATGTAGCAGCCTTGTGAAGACCTTCAAGCGCCAAGACAACCGTGTCTCTAACTCCTCGTCTACCACCGTCTCTGTTTAGGATGCCTTTATTAGTTTCCTCCTTAGGAGGATTCAGTCCCGTTGTGAGAACCGTCATCATACTGCCCCAGCAACAAGTCAACACTCTTCGGGAGAGTTTTGCGCCAGCCTCCGCTTCCGGGGTTGGTTCACTTCGAGAAAGTTGGGCTCGTTCTAATCTTATGTAATCAGAAAGCAATTGTCCGCCTCTGTGACTGCCGGGTATTCCATCCACGTCTATAAATTGCATAATAAATTTTAATAGTTACATTTATTAAAAAATTGCGATTTAGTTAGGTATTACAAAATATAATTTTTTATTAATATATTTATTTTACTAAAACTTAATACTTCGTACCCGTGAGAACATTGACCAATGCATTATTTTCCGTGGAACTAGGATTGTAACCACACTTCTCGAGTAAATTACATGCGAGAACTTGTTGATACAATTCCGAGAGCCATGTGGCTGAAAGATAAACTAATACACCCGATCCGTGCACCTCTTCCACAAATCGTTCCTTAAAAATAAAATTAAGGAAAATGAACACAACAAATTTAAAAAGAATTAAGAAAAGAATTATTTGCGATTAGACATACCTCGCTAATTGGTATTTGCCGACCTTCCTCGTGATAATAATTTATTTGGATTAATTTCAGATTGAGAAGCAATGCCGCATACGTCGCTAGGTAAATTCCATCAGCGTTCATGATCGTGATTAACGCACATGAATCTGTACTAGTGTCAGTTTGTTCCTGTATCTTTTGTTGAGCTACAAACACCCCTAAAATATATCAAATATATAAATTTTTTATCAACAAAAAATGTCATTATTATCTCAATATTACAATAATGTAAATTCTGCGCATTATTTTATAGCTTTATCTCAATGGCAGTTATATACCTTGACAATACTCAGAAGCAAAGTTCTGCAACGCCTCGTCCACCTCTATATTACTTCGCAAAGTGAGGACCATGGGTATGAGATCAGATCTAAGTATTCTTACGAATCGCCTGGCATTGTGTCTCTCTACGTCCACATTGCATTCGTCGGCCACTTGTCGACCCACATGAAGACACTTGGGTAATTTTTTCAATCTCAGTCTCTCGTATTCATTCTCCGTTGCGCAATCATTATCGTCAAGACTATTTTCTTCCTGAACCTCATCCGATTCATTTTGCGGACCTTCAGTGTCCGTTGAATCGCCATCTTCTGATGGTCCATGCCCAGATGAGTCGGAATCTGAGCCTATACCTTTCTTCATTAATTCCAATTGTTCCCTGAGAAATAAATATTGTCATAAACTATATGTCTACATATATAATATATATATACATATAATATGAGAAATATGAGATACAACAAAATTGTTAAAAAAATTTATATTGTATTTTTATAAATCAATATTAATAACATATATTTTTTATTAATTGAAATTTTTAAATAATTTAGCAAAATTATTGAATGACTCATTATCGTTGCATTTACCTATATGTTTTTGGCAATCGTGCCATGCTTTGGTAAGTCAGAGGTCCGCGATAATCACAGGATTCTAAATCTTCGTACAAACTATTAATCGTGCAAGTATAATTATGATTAATGGCCTTGCCCTCGCATAATTCTTGAAGCGCTGACAGCATGGCGACAACGCAGGAGACACTCGCGTGCAATATAGCCAGTCCACCCGTTGTTGATTCCTCTATCGAATCCATGGCTCTAGAACACAATGTATAAAAATTTGAAAAAAAATTCAACCATCTTAATTAAACAAAATTTTATTTAAGCTTTTTTATTTATTATATATTATATATTATATATATATATATATATATATATATATATATATATATATACACACATATCAAAGATTGTGTTGCAAAAAATACTTACAATCTCATCAATGCCATGTCACTTTGTATATGGCTCGACCGATCTTCTTCAACAAGCAATGGTCCAGCAAAATCAACCATGCGACTGGGACTACGCAATAATTCCTTCAATGCTTTTAAGGGTTCTAGACGCTGCTGTGGTGGTGGATATAGCAACATTCTGTGGAACACAGATTCCAAAACTGGTCGCAACGGGCCAACACATCCTACTAATCTTACTAATTCCGTGCCAATGCTGAAAAATATATATTTACATGTTTTGTACAATATTATATCACTTACAAAATATTACACATGTTTTACACAAAAAATTATCGTAAAGTAATGTTTATGACATGACAATGATATATTCTAAACGTTCTATATTTTTACCTGTAAACAGTTTTAGCCTGATGACTGTCGAAACTCAACGATGTAGCCAAGTATCCGGAACCTCTACCAACCTCGTTCTCCTTTCCCTCTCGAGAGGTAAAGGTTTTATCTACTCGAGGAGTGCCTAAAAAGGCTATCAAGGCTGGACAGAACTTCTGCCATAGGAAAGTCGTAAAGTGTGTGTTAGTATGAATCTTTTGCGGTAGTGACGATATGAGCGTATGCAAGCATTCCAATAGGAAGACTACAGTGCTGCCGTTTCTGCCATTGCTGGAACAGGATTTCCTAAATATTATTATAGTATTAAACATAATGACTTTTACACCATTAATTTTCTAAAATGCATTTTTACTTCTGAGCCTCGTCCAGTTTGCTGCACATGTACTGCAAAATCGGCAAAGCCTCGTTAAAACATGAAACACCTCGCTCGCGTACATTTTTATTCCGTTTAGCATTCTCGTCCATCTCCTGACACTCCTCGTCTGCAAATAAATACAATAACGCATAATAATGAATATCGAAATGCCACGCTGGCGATGCATTTGCAGGTATTAACAGTACGGTATCGTCAGGCATTCTTCAACCCGCATGCCATCGGCACGCGATCTTGTAATTTATCGACCAAACAACTGTGTTCGAAAGTGCTATGTCTGGAAGCTATTATCACTTTTTAAGGCAAAATGCATCGTCAGCGATGTTGCGTTAATTTTGTATTTTTTTCGCTCAAATTTCCATGTTACCTAAAAAAAGACAAAACGATCGCAACGTTTGACTAGTTGCAGCCTGTGCAGCTGTACGCACAGCTTGATTGCCATTCTCGAACGCCTCGCAACAAGTAGTCAATATAGCGATAATCAAACGGCCGTTCATAGTCCAATAAGGAGAGCAAGCAACTTGTAGCAAAACCTAGAAAAGAAACGATGAGACATTACCTGCGATTAAATTTATGATTTTAAAGCAAGCATTAAAAACAAGAAACATGTTAATTTTTTTTTAGATTCTGTTTAATTTTCTTGTATTCTTTTCAATACTCGATATAGAAATATTTTTACAATTACAGTAAAACTCACTTTGAGCATATCCGTTTGTGTGTCATCAGATTGCGAGACGATGGAGCTCATGGCGTGCAACATTTGTGCAGGCAACCATAACGAATCATCTTCTGGCTCGTAAGGTGATTGGAATCTGTCGTCTCTTAACATTTTCTACAAATGTTATTTTAATTTTTAGTTTAATTTTGTGACATTAATTTGACCATTGTATTTATAATTTAATCAATAATGTTTAATAAAAATTGCAATTATAAATCAAATCCACCCGAATAAATTCTATTTAATTAATTGCAATAATTAATCCTCGAATTAATCTATCCAAATTATTTAATCTTTATTATAAAATTCCTAAAAAAGCCTCAAAAGAAACTACTCCGATCAAAGCTAATTAAATGTCATCTGCCGCAGCGACGTGACTTTACTTAAACTGTCGCAGCTGTTCGTCGGTATCTATCGTTTTATCGCGTACAGTTCCGGAACATACATTTCCACAAGCGGTTACATCAATGCTGGCCAACATACGCGGAAAGAAAAATAGTCCAAAGATAAAACATAAAAGCATTCTTTAGTACGAACATTTTAAGATCACATTTGCATTTTTATGCATAGAAAATTTATTTTTTCGCACAAAAAATTATTTTTATTATGTTACTTACGTGCAATCCCGCAAGTCCGAAAGCAATAAATTTGCTTCTATTACTTTCCAGTGCTAGCTGAAACGTATGTAAGCATTTTGCGCGCAGTTCGTGCGGTGGATCTCGTAGTAAGCCTTGCTGCTTCTCCAGAAAATCTGCAAGGAAAAAGATTATCCTCAACACAAGAAAAGCAAGTCCGAAAATCCTAATATGTTTGAGAAATAATATTTGTTTTCGATGACTATTATCAATCATACTGCGCCATTATGACACGTATTCAAATTGACATAAACTTAAAAAATAATTTTGCATTTGTAATGAACGCAAAAATACTTAAATATAATCAAGTTAAATTAGAAATATTTATAATAATGTATATGTATGCCATTATATATTCATGACGGGAGAGATGCGAGTGTCAAGTCTGCTTGACATCTGCATGTCTGAATCCCAATGATGAAGAAGTCTCGAATAATAGCGGCTTTCGTGGAATAAATCTTTAATAAAAAATCGAATCAAAATAAAAATCCTGATGCGCTCACCGTGCGCTTCTTGCGCCGATTTCCGTAAATGTTGTAACCTCGCATTGTTCGACTCCCTTATGATCTGCAGCAGGAGATCCTCCATGACACGACGGGCTACAACTGCTAACCGCTACCACGCGACTGATCGATAACAGGAGGGAGTGCCGTGCCGATGCCGATGTGTGTGCACCACGTTGACCACGCTTCGCTATACATGCGCACTTCCAGGAACGTAAAAACTATCACCCTTGAAAATGCTGACATATTAGATTAGAAATAATCAAACGGAAAGAAAAGAAATTTTAATTAAAATAAAAGCGGAACAAAAATTCAAAATATGGAATGACAATTATTATATTTTTAATCTTACAATTAGTAAGTTTCAAAGTAGATTTTATTTATAAAGTTAAGCATTTATAAATAAAAAATTGTACATTAAAGTAATATTAACGTAAATTGTGCAGGTAATTGTGCATTGTCATGCCTAACTTCACAACGTTTAACGCTTAGTAACTTTTGAACAAGTGGCGCCCTCCTGCCATCTAGTTCCTGTTACTTAGCCCTCTAGGTTCATATTGTTTTGTGTAATGTGCATAGAATTATCACGCGGTATTTTTGAAGATGATAATGGGTATATTTTTAGTTTTATGTATTCATCAATTGTTCTTTATCTGTTTTTCATTGGGTCAGAAAAGGGAGGGAGATTATCATCTTCGAACGAGACATTTCATATAATCTCGATCAAACTTCGCCCGCCTTCGGCGGGCTCGTTTGATCGTACAATTATATTACATGTCTCGTTCTCGATGATAATATTGTAGGTTTTTAGAGATTGAGTGATAATTCTCTTTTTTATTTCTAATTTATTTTATTTTTATTCTAAGATTGCACGCGCAAATTGGTCATTGGGGGCCTGAATGGGTTTGTTATAGAACTTAAAAAAGGTTTGAGAACCCGGCGCCCATCCAGCACTTCGTCTTATAGTGGCGATATCTATTCCTCGTTTATGAGCCATAGATACCGCTGCGTGTCGTGTGCTATACGCTGTAAACTGGTTGATATCAATACCAGCTTTACCTAATAATGCTTTGACCCAATGACCAATAGTTTGTGACGATACTGCGCCAAAAGGTTTCATTGTTGCAATAAACAAATTTTTGGTATCGTTATCTCTCAATTCTTTGGTGTAATCTATATAATCTAAGACCGCAGATGCTACACATAGACCTGGCTTCTCTTTAAAAAACGGTAATATTAATTCTGGTTGAAAAGCTCCAGGCTTTGATGTTTTAATTTGTTCCGTAATCTTAATATTTATTCCCGTGTCAGACCTTACTATATTATCGATATTTATTAACGCTAAGGTTTGTAACCTCTGGGCCGTTGTTAGAGCTAACAAAGTTGCTACTTTTTCCACAGCATCCTTTAATTTCAGTTGTTTAAGTGGATGTAACTTTTCAAGGTAATTAAGTACTGGAGTAACATCCCATGTTGTGGAGTATTTTGGTTTGGTTGGTCTTTGCTTAAATACTCCTTTTAAAAAACGAGAAATTAAATTATCCTTATTAATATTATATACTGAAATTAAGGAAATTGCGGAACGAGCAGTATTTAATGTATTATAACTTGCGCCTTTTTTAAAAAGATTATTCAAAAAACTAATAATATATGTCGTTTTTGGATTAAACATATCTACTTTCTTCAAATGAGTGAACTCCCACCAACGTTTTAGACTACATTCATATTGTCTCAACGTCGCTTTTGCGATGGAGTTAACCATCACCTCCACAGCTTCTTCTGTTAATCCTCTTTTCAAATATGCTGACCTGATAACCTGCCTGCCACCAATGAAAGGTGGGACGCTAGTGGATGGCTCCTGTTCCTGTAGGGAGATGTTAATAGAGTACTATTAGGTTTGAATGTGATGGTGGGTTCGATGAGGAGTGATGTAAAAAGCGGATACCACGGTTGAGTAGGCCATAATGGTACTACGATAATACCTATAGCTTTATCATTAATTATTTTTCTTAATGTTCGCAGAATGAGTGCAAAGGGAGGAAAGGCATAGAAATTTTCGTTTTTCCACGATATAGTAAAAATTAATTTCAATTTATTCAATGCAGCTAAAGCGCGTCCATGAAATATATATACGATATATGGTATGAAACGTGTATCTCTAACAAGATGTATGAACGTTAAAATAAATGAATTCTAATATCTGAATACTATTTTAGATTGTTGCGCGATTTGTTTAGGAATATAATATTTGTTTTTAATGTATATATTGTAAATATTTTCAATCTTTTCTTTATTGTCAGGTTTGTTTTACTAAAGCTGGATGTGTAAGATCCTCGAGCAATATTTTATCAAGTATTTAAAGACTGTTTTGATCGGAGGTCGCGAGTACTTCGCGATTTATTCTCATCAACCATGCTTGGCTGGTACCAAAGATGTCGACCATTTCCTGCGAAACGAAATGTATTTCAGTTCGTTTTAACGGACGTAGAAAAGGGCGGGAGACTCTCGTCTGCGGTTGACTACGAGTCGAGTCATCCTCGTAAAGAGAGAAGCTTACGAGCGACGGCCGCCTTAGCTTATTCCGTGGTTTTATTCGTGGCGTCCCATTCGCAGGACGCGTCGAGGCTGTAAACATCGCGGCAAGAGAAGTGGGAGAAGAGTGAAGAGATCTCTCTGAAGTGTGAAGTCATTGAAGTAGGAAGAATTTTTCGTCCGGTTTTTCGCAGCCATTAACACGCAGCACTTCTGATCGTACCAACGTATTTTTTCTCTCGCTTCATCTATCGTCAAGAAAAAAAGGAATAAAAATGCGCGGGATACCATAATTTACATATTCTCTTTAACGATATTTAACTTTTTGATGAATGCGATGAAGCAATGGAGTGTAGATTTACTTCATAAATGTAATTACTCATGACAATTACTTTTAATTAATTTTAATGGGATAGTTTCTTTTTGTTTTAGGCGCTTTCCGAATACTTCTAGCAGTCTTAGTTATTTATAGAAACAAATAATGTGGTTATATATTAAAGAAGGAGACAAGGGGAAATTACTTATAACTGGGAAGTAGACATTTAGTATTTCCAGTCTCTTATTATACTTTGATTCCAGTTACTTATGAAGATTACTTCGTCGTCGTATATATATTGTCAAACGGCAAAATTGCCAAGACGCTTATTAAGTTCTTAGCCACGTAGTAATTTCACTCCAACGTATGTTTAGACAATCTTCTATTATTTTCTATTATTTCCTATGCGATGGTATATCTTTGTGCTGTCTTCAACGGTTCTTTCTAATTTAAGATTTATGTATTGCGTGCAAATCTGATAAATTGCAAAAAACTATGGAACAAAAATGGAAAATTTGAGTGAAAATTAATTAATTTTTTCACGTTTAATTAGCACATAACCGTGTATAATTTTAAAAGAGTTATTCTGAATTATGATTTAACGATGTGATCTGACTATAAATTTAGCCGTGCTTTTTATCGGTAAATAAATTAGCTATTGCGCAAAATATGCTAGGGGTTAATTTAGGTGAGGCAAGTTTAAAGATTTAACTGACACGAAACGGCATGGGGTGACTCGCTAATAAAGGGACGCAAGAACGACGAACCGACGATGTCGCGACCAGCCAGACCGCAACTATCCATCCGTTCGTCATTTCCAACGTGCTTTAAATATTAAATAGAGCTTGCTGCGCTCGTAAAAAGGGTTATCCGTCCCCCCATGACGAAAGAGACAACAGCGTTGCTATAGTCTGTTAATTCCCATACGAATGAAGATTTTTCTATCGTATATATGTGTAAAGACCACGTCGAAACGAATTATCCATTCATTATCTCTGAAATTAATCTTAAATTTGCGAAAGAGTTTAAAAAAGTTTATTCACAAGATATATTTTAGACCTAGATATAAGAGAAATAATTTCAAATGTATTTATCTTTGATACTCGTATAGGAACGTTTCCCACGACACGTCAAGCGGTCAAGAGAAAGGATGTAGAAACCTATCGGACAAATTTATTTCATTTCTGAAAATATGTGTATATATTTACAACGTTACAGGGTTTGACTAACTTCTCAAGAATCAACCGATATTTTCGTGATCTGATTCTTAACTCGTTTTAAGAAACAATCGAATGAAGATGAATCTCTTTTTGTGCGCACAAAACGATTCTCCAGTCATTGATTAGTTTCATCAATTTTGTTTAACGAGATCTCATAGATGCTCGTTGATCTTTTAAGTAAATTTTTTTTAGTAAAGTTTGTGTTTCACTTGATCTCATGTTCAACATGAATGAATCAATAATTTCATAGACGCGATCACTGCGAAACGCCAAGAGGCTTTCCACTTTTGTGCGCACAATGATGATTCTTCACTCATTGATTAGTTTCGTTATTATTATAGTTTCGTTTAATGAAATTTTCCATTAATGGTTGATTTTTCATAAATTGAGGAATTTTTTAAGTAAAGTTTGTTTCACTTCGTGTTAACGTTCGTGAAACGTTCATCCACTCAACGTGAATGAGTCAATAATTTTCACTTTCATATACGCGATCACTACGAAACACCGGATATCATTCACCAACTGGGTTCTTACAGACGCGATAGTTCGCGTAACTGTGGATGACCCGAAGAAATATTGCTATTCATACAGCAATTGTCTTATGCACGTCCTTCTTCTGTAACTTGGTACTTGGTACAGATCCTGCTGTCTTTGTTATATGTTACACTAATTAGAGCACTAATTAGAAATTACATTGCCACACTTGGAAATTCGCGCATTGTTCGTATATGATATGCCGCTCTGGCAATTTCAATTATATTAACAGAGATCTCTTCTTTTTAATACGGTCTCCACACATCGTTTCTCTGCTCGCTCTCCTCGCCGAGTACGCCGATCTCTCGGATGCTACTGATGGTAAGATTGCCACCTGCTATGGTGACTTGTTCCTCGCTCAAATCGCCATGCAGATGCAGATGAATCTGGTTTTGATTGACGGTGCTGTAGAGCTGAGGATAGAGGACCATTGGTGCCGGACCCGTAATGTAATTCTGACCCGGATTGTTGTAGTAGCCTTGATAATTGGGGTTGTAATTGTGAGAAGCCACTGGGACCGGGGTCGCCGGGCCAGGTGTCCAGGAACTGTAATGGTAACCCGGGCTACCCGCACTGCCCGTGCCACCACCGGCAAAGATGTCAGGGTCGCTGGGTCTGGTCGGCACCAAGGGCAAGGACGTGGTCGGCGAAGTGCCGTGTCCTGAGTACATGGAAACGCAATTCGGCGTGTAGGTGTCCTGTTGAGTTTCCGAAGGAAGTACTGCAAGCAGAAAATAATATCGTTTTGACTTGCAAATTGCAAACTGTTCAAAAATCGTGAAAACAGCTACAGAGTTCTTACAATAAAATTTCATGCGCTAGACAGAAAATTTGTAACGAGCAAACTGTGCAAATAACGACAGTCATAGAAAAAGTTGTAATGTAGATCTTTGAAAAATTTTAATTAATCCGATGTGCAGACTCTCTAAGACACAATTTAACAATTCTAGGTTTTATTACAAAAGATATTTCTACGTTTATATAAATAATTGTTGGCAAAGCAATTTATATTCTGTGAGTTTCTATATTTAAAAAATCAACTGTAATATAATTTCTAAAATAGATATAAATGAAACACCTTCAAGATAGTGTGTTACGAAACTTTTTCCTGGTACGAGTTATGCGTCAGAATGTTATTAAACCATCGTAGGTGTTTCTTAATTAGCAGTGCGTCGGCGAATCACATTGCTGGATCAGCAACGTAAATTAATTCAAGTTTTTTGATTGCCTGTATTAATTAATCGTACCAGTTGGTAATGGCACCGGTTCCGTCGTTGGATGATGCGACAGTGATTCTCCCGGATATGAAAATGCACCGCCGGGTAAAGGGGAATAGGAACCACCGCTGCTGACCGGAGGAGCTGGATAAGACGGTGCTGTGGATGGATAGGTCCATTCTGTGGAACCTATACCCGTATCTATAACAGAAAATGTTATTTTTCTTTAGAATTATTTGATTCATTTTCTATGCGGATAAGACTTACGACATAAATATTTTGCAAGACAAGCAATTTATATTTTATTCATTAGGCTTTAATTGAATATCATTTTAATAGAATACAAATTTTTAGCGTGTAATCCATCAGAAGCCAAAGAACTGAATCTTACAGCCATGTACCGTAAAACGTGCTTCTTAAAATGCGCAGCAAATCGTATGAGTCGGTAACGGAGTTTCGAGTGAGTAACATATAGGCAGATTAATTGACATGAGTCACGACTCACGAGTCGAAGTAGGCGCGACGGAAACTTAAACGCTGGAAGTGAACGTATTGGAACGTATGTGCCTCGTGCGTGCATCTCGTACGATACAGATGAGTCGCATCGCATCGTGAGACCGAGATCATTAAGTAAAGCGGCGATTGCGCAACAATAGTGCTGATAAAAGTGTAAATATATACGATCAAACGATTCGCAACTTTCAAATCGTACTATCCTCCCATTCCTCCCGCATCTTGTTCTGCATAAGTAATTTTCTCGTTGCGTGAACCAAGTATAACAATATTATTCATCGGACAATATCACTTTATCAAGTTTTATAATTGCAATCTCATATATTGTACTTTCACTTTGTGAAGAGCTCGCTCACGAAAGAAATCAAATCACTATTCTTCGCAGCTCGCAGATCTATACGTGTCGGAAGTATTAGTAATATTATTTCTTTTATACCTATTACTGGGATATATCATCATAAGTACTGGGATTTCTAAAGCATTATACGTCCCTATCTGGGATTACGTATAGAATCCTTCTTAATATGGAGAAAGACAAAGAGAGAAAAATGATAATGCGATGATTCATAACGATTCGGAGAAATTTTTCGGTGTCATTGTCCCATATATATCTATATGTATATATATATATATGTAGATATATATATAGATATTTTTTTAGATTTTTTGATATTCAACATTATATAAAATCTAGTTTTATGTATAGTTGTCTAGCGTGTATTTTATATATATTTTTGGTATTATATTATTTTATATTATTTATTATTAATTAATTCACGTGAACGGTGATCTTTTTTATCCGATGTTAACGTGCAATAGTGCATGTAAATGACAAAAGCGTTTTTCAAATAGAAAAAAATCGGTGGAAAATCCGTGAAAACATTGATGATTATCGCCGGACAAATAGAGATCGGTTAGTGATAAAACTCGGTTTTCAAGAGCTTATTGATCATTCGCTTTGTTCTGGGAATTCCTTTATCGTAATCATTGTCGAGTTTCGAAATGCACTAGTCTTTCTTAAAGTAAGCTTGAAAGTAAGCTCTATAAATTTTTAGAAAAATTAAAAAAAAGAAATAATATATATTGAAAATTTTTCAGAAATTTTTAACCTAAAGACTTCTTCAATAGAAAAATGTAAATTTACTTTAATCTTTTATTTTGTAGAAATCATTATCTCAATAAGATTTTGAGATAATATAAATTCCGTATCGTGGAATTTTTAATAAAATCTCTGTTAATAGCATCATATAATTATCATTCTCCAGCAATAATTATATCTCAGCGCTGCTAAACGTTTTCTTCACAGCTTCGAGGAAAATTAACACGAAACTTGTCGGAATTACCTCTTTCGCGTGCAAGCCTCCACGCGTGGGGAATACCTCTGTCTTTTTATGTGGAAAATTTTATATGTAAAATACTATTCTCGCGAATTCGTTACAATCTTTTCCAAGTTTTCCCTATTTAGCAATACTAACTGGAATCTGTCATTATTAGTTACATTATACTTGTGACGCTTAGTCGTCGATGGTAGATTGGGATTTCCACATTTAATACTTCTTAGTCTAATGTTCTATTTTTCAGATAGAAATGTATAGAATTCACCAAGTTCAAGCCATTGATACATGCGACAGGTACAAATAATTTCGAATATCGTTTAAATCGGCCAAGTTCTATCATGAGGTGAGGTCGAGGTCGGTACCGATCGGTTTTGACCGGTCGGGCAAAACTGTCGTTACGCCTACTAAGCAGAAGGTCGAGGTCGTTTCGAAATTCTCAAAGAGGACCGCCGTGCAGGGCGATCAGGCAGGGTGCAGAAGGGGATGATTACCGAAAATGGCCGTGTATTTGCCGCAATTACCGGAACAACGGTAACAAAACAAAGGCACTAACACAACACTCTACTCGGATTGGTGTCGGCAGGACCATCTGTTAGATAATAGTCCGTTTCTCCCGAATGATTCTCTATGAGCGGACGAGTGAGAAAAGAAAAATTACGTCCTATTCCATTCAGAACGAAGGATCGTTTTTTATCCTCCTCTTCTTCTTCTTTCCTTCTTCCCTTTTTGCTTAAC
This sequence comes from Temnothorax longispinosus, assembly GCF_030848805.1. Taxonomy (NCBI): domain Eukaryota; kingdom Metazoa; phylum Arthropoda; class Insecta; order Hymenoptera; family Formicidae; genus Temnothorax; species Temnothorax longispinosus. Next base: position 16,073,305 of record NC_092363.1, on the reverse strand, counting down.
AATGCTTTATTAGTACGGTGACCATACGTCCCCGGTTTTTTAGTGACATTTCCGAATTTGTCGTTCCAGTTAACGCTATAATATTCTATGTATAATGCATTTAATCATTTTCTTTTACAGACTTTATTATCCTTGCATTACAATCGTCTTTATAATATAATGGATAACAGATCAGACCAATAAACATTATCCCGAATTTGAACTTGAGAAATATAATAACAGCATTTTCCAACCACTAGATTTCGCAACCTAGATAGATACAGATCATTAATTACAATGATAAAAAAATATTGCGTATTATGGTAAAGTTAAATGTGGATTGAAATTTACTTATTGTATAGTATTAAGCGATAAATAATTAAATGTAAATTAGCTACGTCATTTACATCTTTAGCACTCTCCTACGCATAGGAAAACCCACTCTTTTATCTATACGTAATGAAGAGCGTAAAATCCGAAACTAATTGTAAGCTTTAAGCGGATTTTCCATCGTTATTAATTAATAATTTAACGATCAACGTCACAGTCCATGCTCTATTTCGCTCGTACGCTCGTAGTCATCGTCGTTGATTCCATCGACATTTATCGCACAGCTGACCATTGTCGTTACGCTAATGCTCGCGTTGTGATGATGATCGATTCTCAGAAGGCGACTTTTGCGTCAAAGATCGCAGTGTTGTCGTCGTCTCTCCCGGCCGAAAGAACACACGAGTCCTGACCAAAGGAACTCCGAGTTGTTTACTGCTGCCCTATATCTTTTTCTTTCTTTCTCTTGCCCTTCCATCTCTCTCCTTCTCTCTCTTTCACTCCGCGGGTGTGAAACCACAGTGAGGTGGTTTTGGTGCTTAGTCCTCCGACCAGCCATCTACTTAACGAACCATCCATCGACCGCCGTCATTTCGCCGTTTCTCGGTTTCCCTCCCATCTAGCCGCCGCCCCCGTTCTTCTTCCATTTCGATCCCCCATCTCTTCTCCCGTGCTACCGCTATCCGGTACACGGTGGTTCGATCGACCTCATCTTCTCGCTACTGACTTAAGATTGTTCAGAGATTTCTTCTCCGCACCGAGAAAAGAGATCCAACCTAGGCGATCGTGATTGTCGTCAACCTTGATATTCGCGAGCAACATAGAAGTTGCATAGTAGTCACTTTGTTATCAGAATGACGTTGCAATTTAAAAATCGAATCTTTTCTCGTCTCGAATTATTAAATTCTCACAAGTTGGTTTGAGCTAATTAGAAGTATTGTACATTTGATCGCACGTACGATGCGCCGATAATTGCATAATTCAGAATTGCTGAGAAATACGTAAATTTACCGTGAAAATGTATTCCGTATTTTTTTCCTTATTAGCTAGATATAGACGTTTTCCTGTAAATGAAACTTTTCCTTGAAGTGGTTCGAGACGAGAGAGAGAGAGAGAGAGAGAGAGAGAGAGAGAGAGAGAGAAAAGAGAAAAAATAGGCGAGAAAAAGAGAAAGAAATGCGTTGTCGCGAGTTCGACGTGCTTTCTGCGAGCGCCGGTTCCACCTCGTCGATCTCATCCTTCGGCGGCATAGCGATCGACGTGGCATGCACAGGATTCAGAATCTCGGACGAACCGAGAGATCATAGCCGTTAGCCGTTAAGAAGAACTCAAGAAGCTCGTGGGGCTTCGGTTCCCACCGAGATAGATGCTCGTTCGGTCGTGTAATGTAAGTCGATATTGTCGCGTCGTCTTGATATAACGTCGGGCCGAGAGCTCCGTCTATATGCGACCGATATATCGGTCGATATGTCGGCTGCACATAAACCAGGCATAACGTAGCGAAGAGAGAAGTCTTATGGATACGCGCGCTCAGGAAACTCGCGCGTATCGCTTACCATCAACGATTTCTTCTTATACCGAGTATCCTGTCTCGAGGATAATGTTTCTTCTCGGAGACGACGAGATCTCACGGCGAGTTGCTGTTTTGATATCTGGCAATACGTCTGATTGAGAGAAAATATTTAACGATTGAAACTAATAAATCGAAAATTTTCTGAATAAATTCTCACTGTGAAAAATCGCGTTAGATGTGTAAAATTTGACCGTTTTATCTCTGTAATATCTATTTCATTGTCCTATAAAGAAGATACGTAAAATTTGTGCTATGTCAAGTTTATGAAAAAGGCATCAAATGCATTTATATATTGTCCAACGGTACACGTGAAGCAAAATGTTTGCTTCAAGGGAAGGAGTACGAAAAGTATCAGACATATTTTCCCACCTCGGAATAATTTGATTGAGCGCCGTTCCTTCAGATCGACAGATCGACTCCTATGGGAGTCAGTAACCTGAAGATTCAATCTGCGAGAAACCGAGATCGACAATGCCGTTGCTTCACGCGCTGCTCGACTTCAATGACCATCGCCAGTAATTTCGTTCGCTCTCGGTTTGTGTTCTCCCGTGCCTCTTCTCCCTCTCTTTCACCTCTTCTTCACAATCCGTTCTCATTCACATCGCCATTCATCCCCCGTGCATTCCTTTATCTCGCCGTTCCTGGACGCTCCATTCAATTCGCCGGTTCCGAAATTGTAAGAGGAGGAAATCTGTTTAGCGTAACGTTGCGCTGGCCGCAGAAGACTTGGGACCCTGTGTTTCGCACGCATGCATCGTGCTGTAATTTGTCCTGGTCCAGACAATGGGACCACAAGCTTAGGTGCCGAGAAAAAGAACTAATTGACAAATTTGCCTCTTCCTCTCTCGCTCTTTCTCAGTTCCTTGCTTTATCTCTTTCTTCTTCTAACGCTCGAATCTTGGGTGTTTGCACCTTTCTCAATATGATCTCTTGGCCAGGATTATCTCTCTTGTGCATCCCTCTCTTCCTCGCTCGTTCCCGCGCAATTTTCAAGATGAATGAAGAACGAAGCATGAATGGCGAGCTCCATCGATGCGCCCGGAAATACCGAGATCTTAGGCTTCAACCGCATAGCATCGTAATAATTGCTGGTCAAGATTACATAAAGATTCGATCGCGATCAACGACAAAGTTGTTTACAAGAGAGTTAAAATAAAGATAGAAATAGAATGTTTAAAATAAAAATAAAATTATATTGAATTATTTGATAAAAATAAATACGATTGATATATTTTCGTATGCTCCAAGCAATTTGTACATTTCACAATTTTGTTACACACACACACACATACACACCATATATTTACTATTTATTATACTTTTAAAAAACTTTTATAAAATTGTAATAACAATTAAATAACTGTTTTATTTTCATGTAAAAATATCGCCCCGCGCTGGTAATTGTTGGTGTGAGATTTTGCGAACGAGTTTCCGTAGTTTACTTGTAATTTTGTACACTAAACGTTTTCACAGGACCGCCTCAAAAGTGGGCGCTGAAAGGAAGCGACTTTCAATTACGCCTTTTTGGCTTCTGAAAGGCCGGTTATTTATTGTGTCTTCGAAAAGCGACGGAAAGGATAATTGAGGTAACAGTACGCTTCGTGTATACATACGTACGTGTATTCAGCGATCCTTTCTTCACGTAATTTTAGGATCATTTTTTCGCCTGAGACGTTTCGATGACGATCGTCTGTCATACACGTGTTTTTTAACTCAAACGAATATATTGTGCTTTCTAAATAAAGCAAGAAAACATTTCACGATTTTTTCAAACTATTCTATAATCGCGTTCAGCTCGATTGCGATTGTTAAATGAATCTAGAGCGCATCGGAACACGCAGCAAGAAAGTAGTGCAGTAAAGATAGAAGAATCAGATAAATCGGATCGGGAAGACCTTTCATTCAATGACATTGCTACTTCCAAGAATAACTTCTTGTCTGCTGGAGACTCTACAATTTTTCAGCTCGAGCTCGACTTCATCCGGATTCGTTTAAATCAGTATACTCAAATTCCTTGTATTGAAGCATGGCAGGGTCACAGAAGGCCTTTCATTAGGATCCGGGCCGACGGACTCGCGTAGGTGGCCTTGCCCTTCTTCAGATATAGTGACGACGAGTTTTCTTTCTCATTTCCAGACTTTTCTGGTAAACATCATAATTCCAATACAATATTATTGTTATATCTTTATTATCTGGTGGTCTTGTAAATATTTTATGTAAGATTTAAATTTTAAATGTTACAAAAGTAAAACTTTTAACATTATTTATTTATAATTGCAATTGAAATTTATTATGTAGCTTATGCAATATAGCTATTCTATATATTGCTTTGCATTTGGAAAGTACACAAAAGTATTGTTTCCTCGACGATGATAATTCTGCGTTTTTACGGCGAATTACTCCAGTAGTTGCCGGTATAGCGGAATAGCAGCGAAAGCGGTAGTAGATCGTTAATCAATTGACCACGCTCAAGTCGTATCGTTGATTGGCTATCAATTAATCCAGAGTAAGAAAAAAGTATAGCTGAAGAGGGTCTCGAAGTATTCTTGCCACTCGACTGCGCTGGGTCGGCGTTTCGGATGGGTCGTTGGCGATTGGTCTTTGATTCCGTTATTGTTTATCGGCTGAATTCTGTCACGACAATGCTCGCTTACTTTTTTGCCGGTGGATTGCCGTCGTCCGCAACCGCTTTTTTCGCGAGCCATCACGCACGTACGAATCCGTTTTCACGTTTCAAGCCATCCAGTAGCCCGTACGAGTCTATTAGACAGCTCAATGAATCTCTAGACGTTTTCCAGTTTTATAAAATAAATAATAAAAATTGCATTTCCCCCTTTTCTTTCTTTCAAATCAAAGTTATTGCGTTTGCCATTCCGATAGGAGAAAGTCAATTATTAATAGTTAAAGCAAAAAAGTATTGGCAGATATCTGCAAAATTCTTCACTGAGTATTGCCGATATTAAAAAATAAATAAGAACAGGTGAGACCTGTAACATTGTGAGGCAAAATGGTACGATCAAAAGGAAGCAGCCGTGCCTTCTCGAGCGTGGATCACGTAACTACCTCCTCCACCTTCTCTTGTCTTGTCTCTCGTTCCTTTTCTTATCTCGTTTCTCCAAGAGAGGTACTCTCTTCTTCCCTCCACGTATCCATTCTATTCTTCAGTCTCTCTCTCTCTCCTCTCCCTCTCTTTCTTTCTTGTTCTCTCGTCTTTCTTCTCCTTTCTTCCGTCGACACGATCGAGTCAGTGTACCGGCGATGCTACGAGTACAAGAATTTCGTACAGGAAAAAAAGACTGGGAGCATGGGCTTCCTCCCGATCCTAATTCGTCTACCTCACCTCGGTACTTCCGTTCACCCGTTTTAGTACTCTTTCTTCCCACAAAGAGCCTCTTGTTTTTTTCAATTATAGGTAGGTGCCCCCCGATCATCTTTAGACGCATGAAATTTGCCGACGGTACACGGCGTCCACGGCGGGGCTACACGAATGTATATTTTTCGGAAATACCGAATTTCATAATCAGCTATTTCACCTGATTATTCGTCGATCTTGCAGTTACAAGATCTTTTACCGAGATTATGAGCTACGTATTGGGGTCGAGGTAACTCGACGGGGTCACGTGACGACATTGGGATTTGTGGAATTTCCGGCATAGATGCGAGATCGTGTAAAAAAAGGATCGACACGCATGGAATCTGCTTGCTGAGCATTAAGATTAAATGCCGAATTTACATTGTGGAATTTAGGATAAAATTAAGTATACTTCAAAAGACCGAACACACATTCGAGATACATGACTCAATAGTAACCATGAACTTATCCGGTCAATTTAATATCTTCAATATGATTCATAAAATCAAACTCGTTAAGATGGGAAGAAAGTTTCCTGTAGCGGCCTGAATAAGAGTATGCTAATTCATTGTGAATATTTTCTGCGAATGGCAACGATTACGAGGAACGTGGTGGAACTTTAAATCCGCCGGCAAAGGTCGGGATTATTTATGATTTAGAGAAGTAACGAAAAGGAACGCGACATGAATCGCGAATGACGTTAAGAAGTTCTTTTATCATTATAAACTAAAAAAGTGAAAAATGTGACATTTTCAAAATGACTCATGTTAATTAAAGAAATTGTTCATTATTATAAAATAAAAAGCTTAGTTTTTATTCAGATACTTTTAAGGCGTTTTTGTCTGTGTGTACGAATGTTTCGGTAAAATGACGATCCCGATCTCCGTGAATCACTTTCTCGCTTCACTCGTCCGACATGATTCTTTCTACGATTTCAGTCGGCGAATCAACCTTGGATCGATTTGCCCGAGATCGTTCCTCGATCAACTCAAATCGATTCGAATCAGTATTCTTGATTGAGGGACGTCTCGATTTTTGGCATTGAACACTCACCCTTATACATAATCCGCATCATCTTCCAATGGTTTCGCGTGCATTTTTCCATTTTGCCTACAGAGATTTCAATGATTGTCTAAAAGAAAATTTTGATGCTAGAATCATATATTATTATTGAACTTTGATGTACTTTTAACGCTTTTAAAAATCTCGGAAATATTTGGAAAAGTAGAAGACAATGAGAAAAATTGTTGAAAATTGTTATTTAATAAAAAATTCTTACGTTAGAGCTTCTGAGAATCCCATTTAAGGCTCGCTTGCTCAACGTGAAATTCATGACGGATTTTTTGATCTAAATACCGGAAGTTAAATTGGCAATAGAGACGACGATCAGAAAAGCGTGGGCAGAAGAAACGCGGGATGTAGCAATAGTCTGTCTCCAGTGGTCTGGAACTCGCGTCGATCGCGTGGGAAAACGGTGGGTGCATCGGAGCAAAAGGGTTTGATTCATTCAAATTTGCCCTTTCTACAAAGCAACGTTTTATCGTGTCGCATATTTTTGGTGATGCATTTTTTAAATCGTCGTATTCGAAGATGTATTTTTTTACCCACATATCTAATATTATATTTAAATTTATAACTAAAAGTTATTTTAATTTTTAATAATAAACAATGATTATTATCAACAGGAGTATAAAACCAACGCAAATTTCGTAAGAATTAATTTGTCATAGTGTTATTCGTGTGACAGAAAAATAAAGATATTCTAGGATTAAAGAGAAAGGACCACCTCCTCGCGCCGATTGTTCGACCTTTCGCTGCAGGTGGGCGAGAATGATCGTCGAATCCAGGATGAATATACAATATACTTCATTGGTAGAACTAATTAAGGAGGCTTCTCTAGTCGGACACGCTCGTTGACTTTATCGCCGTGGAGAGATACGGCGATCCTTCGGGGATTCGATGTAAGGAAGAGAGGAAAGGACTCGCCCGTGCTTCCGCCTATCTGCGGCTAAGTCTTTCGCTCGGTCCCCTGTCGTGTGACGAAGAATACGTGGAAACGGAACGGCACGACTGCTCCGTTTATTATCGCGGTTGGACTAAGCGGTCGCCACACGGGTTTCCTTAAGCCGTCCGCCAAGTGCGCGCCTGATTGGACGGACACGAAGGATGTTGTACCACCAGGATACGCGATAAACCGGCAGGCGATAAAGTTCCACCGAGTACTGCCGCAGAGGAGGAGGATTTCGGAAATTCCACTTTGCGGAAGGCGTCTTGTAAGATTTCCCAGTAGATTCGAGGGCGTCCGGAATCCTCAGCAATTAGCGAATATTTTATAATAGAATCCGTAAAAAAAAACTCTTTCTTAGATTTCCTAAAGAAATATGTTTTTAAGCGCAAATAGATAGCAAGACTTTTCATTTTACAATTTCCAATTAATTATCTTTCAATAGAATTTTGATATGAAATTCTTTAACTGTAGAGGTGTACAACAATGTTAACGATTTTGTTTAAAAAAATCGTTTGCATTTGACTGAAGGTTTCTTGAATAAAAAAATTGCGAGAAATCTAGAAACGCTTTTTACAACTGTGTGGTTGCAGAGAGTTTATAAAAATGTCATTACTATATCAAATCATTATGCAGTCCTATTAGCATTAACTTGTTTAATGCAAAGTAGCAGTCTAAGAGTCAGTCATGAACATGGTTCGCGCAGGTACACGATGCAGCCAACGTTTCTAATTGGCCAGGACGCCATTTATACGAGTAGAATGTATTGCGAGGTAAATAAGTACTAGAAGACTGAACAACTGTCGTGGAAGTCTACGATGGTGCCAACGGATTTACGAGTTTAATTAAGTTCTGCGGTCGCGTTTGTCATTTTAGTAGGCATCGAAGGCTCGTTGGCCAAGGTTCGAACTTCGCTTTCTTACGAGAAGTACAAATTGCAAAGAAGAAAAGTTTACGTCGTCGTTTCTCAAATTGTGCAGCAGCGATAATCTCATTTTCTTCACGAGTCTTTTTCATGAAAATTTTCGATGTCATTAAGGTGTAACTCGATATAATTTAACGTGTAAGAATTCGTCTAAAATTATTTTGAGAAAATTTTAAAAAAAGGTAAATAAATGCACTGACGTGCTAAACGCTGCTTCTTAATGTGTTATAGATCCTTTCACATCCCACAAACGATTTAGTGCGTGTTAATAACCTCGTGATAGAGCATGATAGGGGTCGCCATGTTGCGAGGGTGAGTCGTGATAGGAGTGTGTGTGACACTTTCCTAATTGCCTCGCAACTTCCTGCCCTTTCCCCTGTTTAAGAAAAGCAACCCTTATCCGCCTGTTTCTCGCGGGGCTGGTAGACTTCGGATCGGGAAACTTACGAACAACTGGACGTAATCCTTTGCTTTCTACTGTGCTATAAAGATAATCATTTTATACAAGAAGCTCTAGCTTTAAAAAACATAAATAACTTTATAAACGCGTTACAGTAAATATAAACTTTTACATTTTTTTACAGAAATATATTATTATATGATAATATGATAATCACACACACATGAAAAAAGAAGCTAAATTATTTTTCTATATATTTGAGTTTTTAATAATTTCGATGGTGAGACAAAATTGTGATTGTGCCTATTGGATTTACGGCAGTCGGATGTCGGTTAAAATGAGATATTGGAATTGGACTCGCCATATAATGCGTACATGGATAAGATCGTGCCGTTCTCAAGAACATCGAAATAACGTTTAAGTAAGAGTGCCAGCTGCAGCAAGTAGCAGCAAGGAGGCGTAATAATCTCGTACAAGCACGCACTAGGCTTCCATTAAGCCGCGTCGGCAGCATTCTAAGTACTAACGAGTAAAGTGCATCAAGGCCGAAGGAGTTGGGTACTGAGATTCACGGTAGGACAATCAGTAGGTGGAAAAAATGCGTGGAACAGCCAGAAAGGTAGCCGCATTCTTGGTAGCTGCAGAGGCACGTGGGAACCGCGAGATCGGGCCTCCTCTCTCAATGCTCTCTTCACAAGGTCCTTTTCTGTAGATCTCGGTCCCGGCGCGGCGCGCGGCGCGGCGATGTAACGCTGCTCTCTCGCGTGACTCGTCGTCTTTTTGGATATCTTCTAGGTAAAGTACGAGCATCCCGGTAAATAGGTAGAGAGTCGAGAGATGCGCCGGTCGTCGGGTGCAGCTGCGCGGCCTCTTTGTCTCTTTCTCGCCGGCGAGTAATATGCCGGCAAAGAGGATATGAGAGAGATGATTTCCTTCTTGCTAACTCGCGACAAGCTGCTCCTGGATTCTTCGCGCGCACCTCCCGGGGACGAAGCTCGCAACGCGAATTACACGCTTCTTAACCTTAACCACCCGGTAACTGGCCTCACGTAAAAATCGTCAATCGTTTGCGCGGCCGAAAAATACGCCGGCGAATTGTGATCATGAAAGAGAGAAAGAGAGAGAGATTGTTTCTCTTATCGAGAATCATTGATATTTTTCTTTCATTCCTTCCTCTCACAATATTTTTTTCGTCATATTAAAAAAAATTTACGACATTCTAGTTGGAAAACTTTTTATCTATTATCTCGTACCTGGCGGATTTTTCTAATTTTACTCGACTGCTCATTTATCTTAGCCGGATAAATAACTTCCTCCTCGTAAACCACTGTGACGCGTCTTTAGAAACGTAGTTTTCGTCCCTTTCTCCAACAGCGAACCTGTTAGAAGGCATGTCCGACAATCTTTCTCTCTTTCTACATAGTCCGTTCTCGCCGAAGAGAAGAGAGGAAAAGAATGACTACGCGACGACGACGAGAACGAAGAAGGAAGACGCGAAGACGGGAAACAAGAGTTCGCTTGCAACCTATACGAGTAGACGTGGAGGCAGACAGAAGGAGCAGAAAGAGTCAGCACAGAATATACAATCAGCATGATTGTTTGACACCCCATAATCAGCGTCCTTACCCCTACTATGCTGGCAGCATCGTGGCTTCACCGTTCGTTTTACCCCTTCCCGCCCGCGCGTTTCTCCTTTTCCTGGTGCCCAAGCAGGCACTCCTCTCCGTTCCTTTCACGTTGATATCACTTGAGATCCGCTCCTCTCCTCTCTTCTCTCGCCTCTCATTCCTCTCGCATCATCTCTTCGGGTACCTACTCGGTCCGTTGCCACTGCGCGCGGGGCCTCATTACCCCGATCATGACTCGAAATGAGACTCGGCGGGGCAAGGAAGAAACGGACACGGTTATATTATAAGAGACAGAAATAATGCTCGCTTCTCTTTTTTCTTTACTTAGGGACCTCCCGACCGACGCGACGCGACGTGGCGCTTACTCTTTCAGTCAAGACAATATATGCGGCAGTATTTGTATTTTGAAATTTACACATGGAATTGCGACACGCACAGAAAACAATCGTAGAATTTATTTTGTAATATTCAAGAAAAATTGGATAAAAATGTTTAACTTTTTTCTTATTTCTATTTTATTTTCCAAGTTACCGAACCGTAAATCTTATCAATTTCATGTATATATAGTTACCTGTTATTACATTTTTACTCTTATGATAGAATTTTTAATGATTTCACTTTTTCTTAGAACTTTCCGACACGTACGTGAGATTTAGAAAGCAATCACGAGATGACGAAAGAAGATCACGGAGAAACGAGACGAAGAAGAGGAGGAGGCGAATAGGTTCGATTCAGTAACGTCGCAAGCGAAGCGAACAGAAGATAAAAGGAAGAATCGCGCGAGCGAAGGGCAAAAACAACATGGATCCAGCTCCGGATCGATCGAGAAGCGACCGATCGATCCCTGGTATTACGCAGACGTGCACGTGAGTTATACGTGAGTGCACGAGCATGTCGGGTGTGCCGATGCCGTCGTCAGAAAGGTCCGAATCGAGTGAAAAGAATTATCCGAGGATGGAAGGGCTGCTAAAGACAAAACGGATAGCTCTCTACCTTTTTCTTCTCCCTTGAATCTGACGGGAGGAAGAAGATTACATCCACCGACGCGCTTAGTCATTTTGCACCAAGCGCAAGCATGAGAGTCCGGCGCGTATCGAAATTGGAAACTGCTCATTAGAGACGCGAAGAAGGGAAGAAGTGTCGAATGAATGAGCGGTAAATGGAATATCTGCTGAGATTGCATTCATTCAAGCTAAGGTAGTGAGAGTGAAATACATCGTTGATCTAATCTGACTGATTTGGCGTTTGACGGTCTTTCAGATTCTGACAGCGGCTAACGAGTCAGTTTGCGTTCTTTCGGGCACGCAATGATAAGCTTTGCGCGGATAAACGAGCTAATTACGATGGTCGATCCATAGAAGTGTCTCGGGTGACGAGAAGTCTCAGTCCGGAAGGTGACGGAGGACCTGATCGCAGGGCGAGAAGAGGCGAGGAAGCCGGGGTTGCGGAGGAGGAGATTAGGGCAAAGAGAAACCGCAACGTAGCTTCAAAGAGGTCTCACCAGCCAGAGGCGCGTCTACTTAACTTTGATCAGGTCGAGACCGCTGATGCGAGACGAGCCGCGCAGAAATAAAGTGCCTTGCCTCGACCTTCCCGCCTTTTTGCATCCTAAATTATCTCGATAGTTCGAAATATCGAAGCTATCCGACAGGCGCGGAGCTCGCGCGTCGAATAGTTTCTGTCGTCATCGCGCAAAAGAGAAATGATCACTTTTTTACTAGCTACGACGAATTTCAACCATAATTGAACGATTTAAAGCCACTGGCGCTGCGGTAATTTTCCGACGATTCTTTGTCTTTTTGTTAAAGGAAAATTTTTGTTGAGTGGAAAGATTTTTACGGAGGAAAATATCTTCGTAGATCTCAGTAGCTTATTCGTGACCGATGACGTTCTTCCATGAGGAGGAGGACACTTTTTCCTCGTGCTACGGCGACGCAACGGTGCATCGAGAGAGATCGGCAAGGAGGGAGATGGAAATGGCAGGTTGAATGTCGTTATTACGTTGAATTAGAGGGTGCAGAGCCGGAACGAGGTATGAAACTATTACCTCGCGAAACGGCAGAGATCTCCTCTCTTTCCCTCCCAATCCGGGATCTCCCTCCTCGATTCCTACCTCTTCACCCTCTTGCGACAAAGGGTTGGGTGGGGTAGAGTGCGTATCGAGTCACTCTTCACGAGGCATGTTGCGCGAAGAGAGCGCGAGATGATGATAGCGGCATCACGGATATTCATCACGAGCCAAAGAAGCAAATAAACTGGAAGATGTTGTTTCTGCTTAACACTTAGACAAGTGGCGTGTAAATTTCCACTGAGATATAAACAAGCCAATCTTTATATATGATAACATACGTAAAGACTATCCTTCGAAAAATTTATCCACAATAAATAAAATAAAATATCTCTTAAAACTATTCTTGTTATAATAAATTTAAAATTTTTCTTCTTCTTCAAGAAGAAATGGGTATATTAAAATTGCGCGACGTCGAAACAAGTGTGATAATTGTTTTCGATTTCTAAAAGATCTCCCAGAGATTCGCACTCATTTGTATCGTAATGAGGATCTACTTGCTGCTTGCTTAAGCATTAAATAGAAAGAACATCTCTATTTCATTTATTTAATTTTTAACATGTAAATGCTAATGAGATTATATAGGTACATATGCATTAGAGCTTCGCGTAAAACAAATTAGGTTGACTTAGAACCATCGGATCGCACTAAAAATATGCAACAATAAGATCAGAACTCACCGCCGTGTTGAGGACTGCGCTTGTAGCAATCCTGATGAACAGAAGAGCCACCGGTAGCCCCGAGGTGTGTACTGGAAGCCGGTGATGCGGTCGGGTCGGTGTTGTTGGGGTTGGTGCAGGCACCGCTAACCGAATTCGTGGTGACGTTGTTGCCAGTCTGCTGGTCGTGTAAGTGACTGCTGCTGTGATGATGGTGATGCTTATTCCTCCCGAAGGATTCGAGTTCCCGCAGGTGGGACCTGAACGAGGTCGGCGCGTCGAGGAAAGGTCTTTGTCCTAGACCGAGCGCACGGAATTGCTGATGTTGCTGCCCTGAAAAAAATGATTTACCACACACACATATATATATACACACATACATCATACTACTTGTTCGTAATCTTGAGAGTCGTTTAAATTTATTACCTACAATCGAAATCGATATTAACATTTGAATTGACAAAAAGGTCCTAATATTTTTTCGATTACAAATTGCTTCGTAAAGAATTCCGAAATATATTTTAGACATTTCCTTTAGAGGCCATCTGGATTTTTATGTCGCTTTGACACGATTCGGACACGATTGGAATCTCTAAATCGGGGAGATCGACCAGCGCGCGTCTACGTCATTAGCCCAATAGAACGGGATAATGAAGAAACTCGACCTCTCTTCCCTTGATAGACTTCAATAGCATTCCTCGCATATCCGGGACCTCACGGATAGGCAGAATCTCTTGCGAGCCAAGTATCGCAACGTACACATAACGCGGGTATTCCGATTCCCTATTACGTTGGATCCTAATACACGTTTGATACATATTGTTACACGACAATGCACATGACTCGGCACGTGCATAAGCCCGGACGTTTACATAATGATCGGAGATGCATAGATGAAATGTATTAAATGTGAAATAATAACGTTAACTTTTAAAAAGTTACAAGCCCGGATGGAAAATGGCAGACAAGAATTAAGTGTGATACATATATTTTTCGACGTGTCGAGAATTAATTTTTATAATTTCAGATTTTCAATATTTGCATATTGATGTCTGTAGAGAGACAACAGAAACATTGAGGCCTACTCATTAATTATCGATAGGCAACAGAAGTAGCACGTTTGCCTTGCCCGTTTTTCTCATGCTTCTCTCAACCTCTTCTTTCTCTCTTTCAATGGTTTCAGCACGAAGGAGAAGCGAAGAATGGGAGCCTAGGCGCAAATTGTTATTCTTCGAGAGTAGAAGGGGAGGAAAGAAAGAAAGAAAGAAAGAAAGAAAGAAAGAAAAGAAGAGAGAAAAGGAAGGAAAGACAGTGAGGAGAGAAAGACGAAGATGGGAAAACGAAGATAAAGAAGGAGAGAGAAACACCTCCGGCCACGAGGGCGAACGACAAATAAAGTTCGACCACAAACTGCACGAAATTGTCGGCGAGCCCAGATGGTCAGCTTCAGTGCTCTGACCGATGCCTACAAGATTATTCCTTGCTACCGACTGGCGACTACCACGATCGGCCCGCGCCAGGAGATACTACAAGCAAGAGGCTCGTGTATAGGGCTCCGCGCGGATCCCACGACTTCTCACGTACCGGACACCGATAATGCTTCAAACGTACGGAACGTTACGCAGCGATGGGCCCGCCGATGTACTCCTTGCTCGGTTCGGGCTCGCTCTCGCGAAAGATTAAACGGTAGGCATGAACTTTATCCGCAAAAACCTTATGCCCGAGAAATTTGAGAAATATAGATAATTTCGTGGTAAATAAAATGTTGCAGGATTTTTAAACACATTAAATACGGATTCTCGTTGCACAAAGAACCATATAATCGCGAATGCAATTTGGCGATAGTCAAGATATAAGAATGCGAAGACGAAGATGGTCGTTAATTAGGCACATGAAAAAATTTAATTACAATAAATAAGAATGATGGTGATATAACACCTTCATCAATCGCCCCTCTAACTCGTGAAGCATGGATAAGCAGAGAGAACAAGGAAGAGAGAGAGAGAAGGTAGGACGGAGAGAGCAATAATTCCAATCTCTACAGCACGAGTGGTGGACTTATCTAATCAAAGTGTGGCGGCTCCGGGAGGACGGAAATAGCGCGGCTTTTTCCTCCTCTCTAATAACGGAGCCTCTCTCTCTCTCTCTCTTCGCCCGTCTTACGTTCTCCTTGACGCCAGTGCCCAGGCCAACGCAGCGTTTCCTAGATTTCATTCTCCTTTGCTCTTTTTTCATTTTCTAACGAACGCACTTGGCATATCCATGTACATCCGCTCTCGATTTCAGATCGTTGTAACGATAACTGCGAATAATTTTTCCAGAGACTACAATTTACGATTAGACGCTCGAGCGGAAGCTTCGCTAGATCCGTCACTTTTCGACGTCGCTTTATCAGGAGGTGGTCTTTAATCAGACTTTTCGGTCGCCGATAGAGCCTTCCTCTGACCGGTATCAGGATCAAGAGTTGGCCACGAGGGAATCCAATCGCGAAGTAGCCCGGTCCAATTTTAACATTTTGATTGACGGCCACCGACTGCCGAAATTGCTTCGTATGATTCCTTTCGTCGCTATCGGTTTTCTCGAAAACAATATTTAAGAGAATGTCGATTGACGAACGTACGATTTTGTAGAGATAAAACGGAATATTGATTGACCTGGTAGTAAGAAATCGACGAATCGGTACCTCTCGCGTATTTTACGATACAAAATCCGGGTCTCGTGAGTTTCTCAAAAAGAAATACCACGTCACGTTCTGTCGCTCGTTATTAAGCAAAAATATCGAGAGCGGAAAATTCACCGTCGGCGACGCGACGTACCAAAGGCGATACGTCGTTGTTCGTATTAAAACGGAAAATCATTTCGCGAATCTATGGCATCCTACTAATAGACGACATTTCAAATATGGATCAATTACGGAGCGAAGCAAATTCAATTTCGACCTTTGACTGACAGCACCCATCCATGGCATCGATATCGTTTCACTCACTTGCATTTCGATGATTTTGGGCCACGGTGACGGGCAGCGGCCACTTTGTTTCGCGGACGCCTCTCTCGTTCTCGATTTATCCGTACCGCGCTCGATTCGTCCTGCGTAACGCTACTGCTACTGCCGTTTCAGTTATTGGCAACTGACAAATTACTCGGACACTACTTCGCCGTCATTGATCCGTCTATCACGAAAGGTCAAAGCTATCACCTTGTGCTTTAATTTTTAGAGAACAATCTCTTCTCTCTTTCTATCGTTGTTATCAGAAATATATATCTTTTCTTCTCGACGGAATGTATTATATTATAATGTATTATAATTTATCTTGTGTGGGGATTGAATGTGAGAGAAAGAAAGGACATTTCTCCTGTCAAATTCGCCTCTCTTCCTGGAGGACAGGAAGGACTATTCTAAACTCTTTCGCTGCCAGTGTTGCGAAGCGGTGAATTACGAAAATTGCCCGATTATTGGCCACATTGGTCTATGGCCTATGGCACACGGAGCGCGGCGCGGAGGGATGATTTCCGATAACAAAAAGCTTGCGATTATGCACGCAATAATGAGAGTCGGCAGGTGTCTGCGGGGCATCGAGCGTCGCGCATTGTTGGCAGCACAATGAAAGCGCTGCCGGTTGTTTTGCTCGACGGCGTTCGTACGCCGCGCCGCGCCGGTTGCTGCATAGATTGTCTCCCTGGTGCGTGCCAGCCGATGAAGCACGCCATCGGGGATGCCAAACCCGTGTATGCAATATGTCGTCATGCGTGTTCTATTCCGCGACGCCGACGGTCCGTGCCACGCGACACGCGTTCGTTCGCGTTGTCTCTTTCGGTTCGGAAAAGGCCAGTAGGTCGGCGATGCGACGTCCGGTCGTCCGGTCTGCCATGCTTGAACCGACGCGACAGCTTAAACGACGTAAACAAGCTTCTCGTTTAAAGCGGGTTCCACCTACCACACACTCTTGTGGATTATCGGAATTAATATATATAAAGTCTACAAATTATTTCTAAACTTATAATGATTTTATTTTTTCACAGATCTACTGAGACTCATTATTAGATTAATTATTAAATATCAAATTTTTCTCAGTGGTAAATAAATGGATCTTGATGGATTTCAATTGTCTCGGTAAACATTTTGTCAAATTTCTTCCTTTAGGACTATATAAGCTTTTTCGAGAATTAGTAATCTGTTGATGATGAAATCAAATGATGGATTGTATCGAAGTACTCGAATCGGAATCAAACATCTTTGGGACGTTGAAGCGTTGGATGCCACAAAGGTATAAAAGTCCACGGGCGCGACTTGAAACTTTAACTCCGTCGTTAAGTGCACTTTATGCTGGCTGGAAAATTGACGAGATTCACGCATTTTTGCACCTGGTCCCGCCCGACACGCGGCCTGAGTCAAGCAGTAAAAACAACAGTAAAATCAATCACGCTCGACCATTTCGAAAAAAATAGTAGAGCCAGCGGGTGTACGCGGCGCCCTGCTTCTATCAATACTTTATACAACAAATGCGAAACGCCCGCAAAAAACTGCCGTTTTCGCGGTTAACTCCGCAACGGCTATTAATCTGATATCGAAATAACGACCATTTTTTTGCTCGCCGCGGATGCATCCGAAAATAGGTGTCGGCTGAATCGTCGGGCGCACAAGCGCGCGATATCTCCTTCTGATCCGACGCGACGCGACGCGACGCGGAGGGACGGAGGACGGACCCGCAGTTATAAAACTGGAGGGTCGGGGCAGCCACTCCCGATCGACTTTTACTGCGTTTCGCGTGATTCTATCAATTTTGGCCGACCAATAATGAATCCGCCAACAGAATGTTTTAGTAATTTTTCGGGTGTTTCCGCGGCAAATTAGCGTAAGTGAGTTAGCGTATCCGGCGCGCACAAACGCGCGCGCGCGCGCGCGCTTGTAAAAGCATTGTCTCCCGCGTGTATGCGTGTATACCCATGCATGTGTATAGGTACGCGAATAGCCCGACCCGAAACACGCACCAAACGCGATACGCACGTCGACCACTGCATCATCGCGCACCATCTGCTCGGTAATGACTCCCCATTACCGCGTACAGGGACTTTCGTTGAATTATCGGTACATTTTCAGGGAATCCCCGGGACGGTGCAGAACCGCGTCGAATAGAAATTCGAACTCGCGATCGAACCGTTGCATAAAGTGTCGCATGTTCCACTTACTCGTTTTCGATCGTGGCTCCCGTGGTCCATCGACGGTCACCTTAATCGCCCTCGTGTAGGTTGCTACTTGGGGTGGCGACGTCGACACAGTAATGGTGATGCTGAAGCTCTTTCCTGTCACACAGAGAATACGATATATTTATGTATAAATTGCCTGTATACTGAAGGATTTGAGCTTTCATCGTTTAATTTACTTTACTCTTTTGTATTGTTCAATTAATTTATAAATGGATATAAGTAAATTAGATAAGATATCTCGGTTCGCAATTTCTTCGTAAAATCACTACACGTATAGCCTAATAAAAATGTGTGTTATTTTTATATACAAAATTATTTTTCTTGAAAAATACGCACGTGATTTAAAAGGAACGTTTTATTTATTACATATTCTGCATCATAGTTATATATATTACAAGTAGTTTTTGTTTATTTATTTTATCAATTAAAAATTAATAAACATATTTCTATCTTTGAATATGACGAAAGTGAGGCCCAATTTATAATTTGCAACTTTGCAATTACATCCGTGTCTATTAGATCTTAACTCGGAGTCTCGGTATTCTTAAGCACGTTAAAAGATAATAGAAGAGGAGTGGATACTCAGGGGTGGAGCGTCGTGTACATATATCATCAGTGAAGGTCTGGAAGTTGAAGGCTCGGTATATTAATTCCTTCTCCATAAACGTCCGTCGGAGAGATTGACTACGCGCTCTTAAACGACCCATCGCGCGCTAATATGCATTCGGTAATTCGCCGCTCTTTCGCAACTCTTCCGTAGAAGCAGCCAGTTGTCCCTTTTGACCACGTGTCCCTCTCGGACTGCTCGGACAGAGGGTCCGTTCGCGCGGCGAGAAATTTACACCGAACTTAGCCTCTCGTTATTTACGTTCTCCGGAATTAGAAACAGACAAGTTCGGTATGTTTTAGCTAAACGAGTTGCCTACGTAATAGCCGACCCGACGTAGCAGGCGATAACTTAACGAAAACAATTCGTACGATGCCATTTATTTCGCGAGGACCGTTCGCCAAAACACTCGGTGTCAACTTGTCCAATATGACGAAACGAAACACGACCAAGACTGCTGTTTACGCCCAAAAGAGACGATACCTAACGCGTCGCGGACATGCAATCGTTTGTGTTGGCGTAAATGTCAACGATTTGTAATTGTCTCCCCTTGGTACACCCAGTTCCACCTCGCTGTGTCTGTCAACATGATAACCGGCATCAAACACCGCCAACCCCCGCACTACCCCCGGGAACTGCAACTGACTGCAGAGCTACATGGCGTTATATCCCAGTTATATCGCGCTCTCTCCGCTCTTCCGCGATAGAATCACCCCCGTTGCACCCTCCGCCCGGTCCCAGGATACCTCCCGCGGCCGTCATTGCCATCGTCATCGTTCATCTGTCGCGTGCAAAGAGCATCGTTCCGGGATGTCGATTCAAATTTTTGCGTCAAAAGGCGATTTCTCTCTAACGTGATGTTTTTTTTTGCAATGCAAAAATAGACGGTCGTTGGACAACGAGGATAATATGTAGATAATTTTTATAAGTTCTCTTGATAGGGCTTAACTTTTTGGAAAATACTGGGTCAACGAAATTAGAGTCAATCGTAAGATTGATAAGATCATTAAAAAATTTTTAAAATCAAAGATTAAGATGGAAAGATTTTAATTGGAAAATCGCGGGAAATCCGAGGATTACCAAAGTCGGAAGAGTGGAAAGGGGGAAGGTGGCGGCCGATCGGAGGAAGGGTCGCGCGTTGAACTAGACCCCCTCTTCCCCGGCCGAGTCCATCGCATTTGGGGCTAATAATGCCGCACAGCCGACTCCCCTCTCCGGCGCCCGAACCTGCGGTTAATACTCGATGATGGGAACGGTCATCTGCAGAGACAGGACCCAGCCTGTGCATTCGCGAACGACGGACGGTCGGTCGGACGAACGGACGGATGGACGGACGGACGGACGGGCGATCGGACGGACGGACGGACGGACGGACAAAACCGGGCCACGCGTATGTGGCACCTATATAACGTGCAGCATCACAGCTTGACTACTCACGATCTCCCGTGTGTCTCTCTCCCTGCGCACGTGTACATGTGTATGTGTATGCGTGTGTGTCGGTGCGTTGGCAATACACCGACGATGAGATGAGCGCGCCAACCCAAACCGCCCACACACAACCGCCCGAAACCACTCGAAACCGTCCGTTAATACTCGTGGCGACGAGGCGAGCGGAGGGGAGGAGATCGCGTAGGGCTAAGCGAGCAGCAGCGTATACGGGGTAGAAAGGCTAAGGGGGTGTGGGTGGGCGAAGGGGACGAGCGGACGCACGTTGGTGGTAGGGACGGAGCGGAGGTCCCAGAGTCTCCCAACAGGATGTCTCTGCAATTGTCAAATAATTACTATCGGTGGTAATTTCAGCCGTGTCGATATAGACTGCGGTATATTACTAATTATAGGCACGGGCCGCTTTCGACCCCAGCGATGATGATGGCCGTCGTCGTTTCAGCCTCCGGTCTTCTTTGATTCGGCGCTGCCATATCCCGTTTCTTTCCGACGCGACGCGACGCGACGCGGCGACGGTGCGTTTTTGCAATTATTTGCTCGTAAGTACAAGAGTATATATATATATATATATATATAAGTGTACGAGAGGCGATAATAACCAGAATCATAGAATCTTCTAAACGCGTGGAGCGCTCACACTCTTTTGAAACAGCGGTCAATGTTTCGTCAGTTTATGATAGTTTTAAATAAAAAGAAAAATGATCGTCGAGACCGGCTTGCGGTTATTTCGCGTTATCTCCTTTTTAACGTAGACTGACTTTAATAGTCGGCTGATTAGAGGTAATAAACCGTGAGGTGTGATCGGTTGTAATCTCTTACATGACACACAGAAGACACGTGTAAAAGCAATTTCAATCAGATATATACTGCCGGAGAAAATTGTGCGGTGAGAAAAATCGTCAGAGGAATATCAATTCGCCTCGATTCGCGAAGTCGCCGAAAAATAATCTCGTCGCGTTGGTACGAGTCGCGCGATCGCTCTTTTTAATCGAGGAGGCAGCGGCCGATTTTTCGTGGCCTCGTCGTTTTAAAATCCTCGCTGCAATTTCTTGAATCAGTTTGCCGGCCGATGCGATGCAATTCAATCAAATTAATAAGTCGCGGAAACAAAACCTCGATGATAGGAGGGCCGGGTCGCCCGATGGTGGTGGCCAGTATCAACACACCGAGAGCGGTTTGGTCAATCGCCGAAATTGAGTATTATGGATTATCGGGGAGAGATTGAAACGACAAAAAAAAAAAAAAACATAACAACGAGCCGAAAAATGGACAAAGGGATCGAAGGATTTTGGGCGAGGGAAGTGTCTCTTTCGCTAATTGACTCCGGGGACCGATGCACCTGTGCGTCAGGAGAACGAAATCGCTGACCCTGCACTTCATGATCAAATCAAATGAAACATAGATGACGCGCTACGGGACGAATATCCCGCCGTATACGAGCAGTCCGACCCGTTAATTCATAAACGCGCCCTCCGGATCATGGGGTGCAAAATGCATTTGTAGGCTTTGACAAAGCTGCCTGCTGATCCGTGAATAATTATTATAGGCTGGCAAATCGATATTTCGAGAACGCAAATGAGGTCGAATGTGCAACTATGAAGATTTCGTAAGAAAAACAATTAAGGACTTAATATTTTTACCTTGTATCGCGTACAGGAGATGCATCTTCTTATTATATTTATTATATTATATTTTATTATATTATAATTATTAGAGAGAACGTAGTTGTGTTAACATTGTTTTTCATTACGATTTAGTTGATGTTGCTTTGATATTTTTATCAATTAATATTTGTACGAAAGGACCGCGAGAGATAAGAAAAGGGATACAAAATTAAGGTCGAAAATTAAACAAATCAAGAGCATTGATCGACAGCGTTGGTTGATTTTGGCAAGTCATCCTCTCCGTCTATATCTGTTTATATCCGTTGGATGATTTCTGATTAACGGCCAGTTGTTTCGAATGCTCGGTTGGGGCTTGTGGCAGACATCGAGTAATGACTCTGGGGGTGGCAGGAGAGCGGGAACTCGCGAATGGGGACACGGGGATGGACGAGGGTGGCACGATGATGATGATTACAATAACCGTGATTTTAGAGGGCTGGAAATCGCGGCACGCGCTTTTGCTCATCCTAATACACACAGTGCTGCAGCGTTCTCTTGTGAACTTCAATATGATCAAAGGTATAGTAAATTGTTTTCGGAAAGATAATTGGAATATGAATATAGACTTGTTTTACAAACGCACGATGTCTTTTGTAAACGTGACACATCACTAAACACGAAATACTTTTTTGCTGAACAGAAGAATGAATTTAAAGAGGAAGACAAAAAAATGTAACAATCAGGACTTACCCCTGCCGCTCCTGCCGACGAATCTAAGGTCGTTAAATTTAGCGACTTGATTCTTCATCAACGCGGTAGAGTTTCGCAATTCGGCGCAACAGTTCTCGTCGTTACCAGCGCGAACTGTCACCAGAGTCCCATCGCCAACCTCGCCGAGGGCAACTACTTTAAATGCCACTGGAAGCGTTTTGTTGGATCGCCAGTGCGTCGGTAGTTGACTGCACAGAAAGTACGGCGACCCTGAAACAAAGATTTTTATCATATGTAGAATCGCTCGATCTAATTTAATATCTAATTTAAAATATTTAAATGTAGTTTCAATCAGGGTTGTGCGGTACATTTCAAGATTACGTCTACATGGATTGTTTACGTATTTTTTATATTATGTGTATTATACACGAACCTTTTTCATGTAGATAATATAAGCAATGTAAATTATTATAAATTAACTGATTGATTAATTATTTGATTTTTTAACTATACTTTCACAAACAGTCCTAAAAGAATAAAAAATAGTTTTAGAGATTAGGGGTTGAATTATAGATATATTTCAGTTATAATTTATTAATTAATTAACTTTACCATTATATTAAACGATACATGGTACTATATAGAAATATTATTATTTATATCTCGCTGATTTGTTAATTTTTCGTGGCATGCTAAAAATTGTGCCCAAACTAATTAGTAGTACTTACTGAAAATAAAATTGTGCGAACATAAATTCCCGATATTTCTAACGAAATGCGAATGTTCGATGATCGATAGATTACTCATTGTTTACATGACACGTCAAACATAATTTACATTGTGCACATGTAGATGTAGATTATTATATTTTACGCGTAAACAACCAACCCTGACTGTCAATAGAAGCGTATAATGCCTAGATGAGAATATTTTAATATTAATATTTTAATATTTGCTTGATCTAATTAAAATAATGAGAAGAGTATGCGAAAAAATCGGTCTTTCTTTCACTTCTCTTCTCAATAATATTTTTAATATTTCTTCGCAATAATTTAATTGATATCGTTGACACCAACCTGTCCTGACCAGTTCTCCAGGATGTTCGGCTTGCGCTTCGCCGACGAGCCTTTCGGTCCACCATAGTTCGCCGACGGCGGCACTTTCGCTCATTTCGCCGCCTCCACCTCCGGTGTCGGCGTCGTCTACTTGGTGGTACCTGCTGTTTACACCTTGCAGCGGCGCCAGGGAGGGACCACACGGGCCGGCGCCTTCGTGAGATCCAACGGTGCCGTAATTCTCCCCGCAGCCCACGGAACCCACCGGTAGATGCATCCCATCGGCCAGTAGCCGCCCCTCGTCGCCCAAGCACGCACCCCCCGGCTGGGACGTCGTGATTTCACTTACTTCGCAGACGGAGGCGACTTGGTCGTGCCTCGCTACCAGCCTCCGCAGCAGGTCTTTCGCCGTCGATAAGTCGTTTCGTAATCAATAAGTCGTTCCTTCTTCTCGATTGCATCGATTTTCATGATCGGTCGCGAGATCATCACTACAGGCTTAACACGGCGAAATTTCGTTCCGGTCTTGATCCATGGATCGATGCAGCAGCTGTTTTCAACTGAGTCTTGCGATGTACCGTTGCACTTCTTGCGCGATGCGCGATCAGAGAGACCGGTAATTTGAAATACATTGTCACTGTGTCTATCGTCAATTTATTAACATTTAATATCTTAAATCGTCACCAACATTCTTGTTACCACATTGAAATCTCTCTCTCTCTCCCTCCCTATCTCTTTAGAAACACTATCGCCGATGACACTAGTTAAATCATCTGTCGAGATTTCTATTCCTACAGGTTGTCGCAACGAGATGACGTAGGTGAGGATTTCTCGAATCCGATATAACGTCACAGCGTTACACTTGGATAAACAGCGCACTTTTCCTACATAACGCCTCTTGACATTTCCTTCTGGCAACGAACCGAGTCATGATCGCGATTGTCGGTGTAGCGGCCGGTCGACGATCCTCTCGCGCGAACGTCAGTCGCGGTCGACGGTGCGCGACGTAATGCCGCGCGGAGCGGCTCGGTGGACCGCGTGTTCCGCGCGTAAGCGGCCCGGGACGGCCTAAGCCCCGCGATTCTGGACCCCCGCCTCCACTTCTGCCCCCGAACTGACGCCCCTCGGTGGCAGGAACAAGCTACGCTCCAGCGCTCCCACCACGCAAACCGCCCGCCCCACGTCGCGCCACTTTTCGCACCGTGATCTCCGCGGCGGAATCTCCAACGTGATAGTGCCCCTCGTCGACGATGACGTTCTTTCTTCAGAGTTTCCGTCGTCCGGCCGACGACCGTTACCGTTACTTTCATTGACGTTTGCAAATTTCCCAGATCACAAGCTGACACACGCGATATACATCGGGATATACGTCGGGATATACTCGTGGGATTCCCTGTGTGTCAGCACAAACATTTATATTTCCTATACACTGATTAGCGATTTCGCGCAATCGTGTTTATATGTTCAAGCACTTAAGTCTCGAGACTAAAGGTCGACGATAGAAATTTACTTATTAAAGTATATTATAGATTTTCATACATTTCTATTCAAAGTGCATCGGTCGTAGAACGTAGTCTGGTCAACGACGATCAGTCGCCGTTCAGACCACCTCTCTTGGCGAAGGGGGAAGTACCGATAAAATTATCGATGTTATCGCATAATTTCTCAGGACGGCCCAGCCTCCCAGTGGCCACGATATGATGAGTCCAGCCTTCGAGTGATTCTTCCCCTCCTTTCTTTGCAAAGTGGAAATGCGCGATGTGGGGATAGAACGCGTTTTGCTGCAGTATAATACAAGCTAGCGAATCTCCCATTAAGCTTATTCACTGTAATATAAATTAAATTAAGAACATGTTCAAATAATTTATTTATATATAATATGACTTTAGAAGTAGTATTATTATTTTATTCTTTACTTCATAAAAGTATATATAAATGTGGTCTTTTTATATTTTATTTTCCGTAATTTTTTATATAATACATTCATTTAATTATGCATAAATAAATTATATACTTGATTAGAAGAATTTTCTAGATAAAAAATGATCAAATTATGATCGAAGGATGAACAAATATTTTGAGGAAGAAATACTTCTTCGGTGCATAGATATATCGGTGTAGAGTGACTGGTTAGGTTTCTTTTTGATTTATGCAAAATCTCAACGATACAGCATCCCATCAAGCAACGGCAAGGCGTAACAAGTGTCTGTGTGACGTCATTCGGCTTTCTGGAGGCGGAGCCTCTCGTTGGGGAAGCAGGTAGAGGGGTCGAACTCTCCCGCATCATGCATCGCTTGCCCCACCCTCGCGATTTTGTTCCTTTGCGCTTCTACCGCTTTCCACCTCCTGCCTCTCTTGACCCCTTTTCCTTTCTCGAGGAAGCTTGGATCTCAATGCTTCTTGTTGGAATATTAAAATAATGATGACAAAGAACGATATTCTTTATAGTAATCGACTACTGCGTTTATTAAATAATTCTCGATTATTTTTGAAGAACTTATTGGCTTGACTCTTTCGAGATCGTTCGATCCAATTTTAACATCAGATTATATAGTTTTACAATTTGTTGTTCAAATAAAAAATAATGGATATAAATTATATTGTTATCTGTAATTACATTACGTAATCTCAAATAATGATAATTTTATAAATTGTCAATTTTATACAAGTTTTCCAAAGAAATTATATATATAAATAAATTTATCTATTATCTATAACTAATCATTAGACAACAAGAAACGTCAAAGGTGCTATCATTTTTATGTGATTTGTTAGAAAGTTCTTTGGACCGTCATATTTTCAGGCTCACCAAAAATTCTGAATCGCGGTCGCAAGATGCTACTGTTCATTGCACTGTGGTCTGTGCTCAAGCGTAATCGAGAAGGTAGATGCGGTTTGCCGTGTTCGCAAGAATATAGGTGATTAACCCCTTGGATGTGCTCCTTGTGTATGGGGATAAATTTATCAATCGCTCGCCTATCCGCGTCGCGAAATGTTCGGAATCGCCGCAAAAATCGGCACTACGATCAATCGCGAAACCGCAACCGCCGCGACCGCATTATTTGTATGTTACACAAGTAACAACGTATACGAGCACGAATTAAGACATTAACTTTTTCGAATTTTTTCTCGTTAGTAGCAATTCGGTAGATAAGAAGCGTCTATGTTTATATGTATATGAAGCACATGTACAAAGAATTAGTACGTTCAATATGAACTAAATATATTGTAGATGTAGAATATCAGAATATTGTTATTTGATACGTTAAATAATGATCTTGATTCTTTTGAATTAAATACATTTAGCAAATAATATTGCAATAAGAAAGACTATCAAGAATAATAATTAATCTTTAGATGATAAATTCAATCATTTGTTTTACGGCCAACATCCGATTGAAAAGAGATTTAGTAAAACATTTTTCAACAGCGACAAGATTATGTCCGACGGCTGCATTAGGCAGTACGAGATAATAGATTAACAGCGGGTAGCCAAAATAAATAGAAAGATCTTTTGACGCATTTTTATCAGTGCGACGATATCGCTCTGAGCCACTTCCAGCGCCACCGGAAAAGCTTACAAGACCGCCTTATCGTTGATTGTTTTCTCAGAAAAGTGTTGGCTTACACAAAGTATATTATTCTCTGCGATGTGTGCTTTACGACTCGTTTAACAATTACAAAATTAGGTTTCTTCTTGTTAGGAAATTTACTTTGGTAGAGAGATTCAAATTTTTAAAGCCATTTGATTGTTAAAATAAAATAATTCTTTTCGTTTCTCACTGATTCTATCTCTCGCTAAAAATTTCCATTAAATAATTGAATTATAATCTTAAATAAATGCTATATTTTTATAGGAAATATAAGTTTTACAATGTTATGGTTTAATATAATAAAAATTATATTACAAAATCTCAAAGGACATATTTATGTTTTATAATATATTTACCTCTTTTTCATTGCAAGCTTTAACGGTGAAAGGGAGAAATTCTTGTTCTTTCGGTGGATAGAGGCGGTGTATCGTTAGGCATAAGTTAATTTGCCTTCTACGCGAAAGCCGAGCTAATGAACTATAAATAAGGGAGGAATACTTGTGCCAAGTGGACAGCCGCACTTACTGACCCT
Source organism: Temnothorax longispinosus (assembly GCF_030848805.1). Classification (NCBI taxonomy): domain Eukaryota; kingdom Metazoa; phylum Arthropoda; class Insecta; order Hymenoptera; family Formicidae; genus Temnothorax; species Temnothorax longispinosus. The sequence goes on along the minus strand of NC_092363.1, from coordinate 16,045,636 downwards.
TCGTAATTAAAATCCCGTCCTAAATCAGGACTAGGGATGCGATTAGACGAGGATCGTTCCTGTTCCGTCAGCTTACCAGCAAATCCGCCGCGGCCCTTACGCATTTGAGCGTTCATTTTCCTCGGTTCTTACACGCGTGTGTATATCTGTAAGTAGCAGATAACTTTATTACAAATATAAAGCTTCTCCAAAAATTAATTTAAAGAAACATGACTAATATGAAAAAAAATGCAAGTTAATACAAGTTTTAATGTATATGAAAATTGAAATCATACATTGAAACCATTTTGTAGTTAAATAATTTGGAGTTATAATGGCCTAACGGCAAATATGTCGTGATACCAGAAAGTATTATTGTTAGAAACGAAAAATAAGAACGTGGTTTGTTCGTGACCATACGGAGTGATTCTTTTCGTTTCCGTTTCCGATATAATTTGTCTTTCGTTAATTCAGCTACGAAGCGTGCAGTTAATAATCCTTTTGTGCAGAACACGCGATAAAACGAGGGCGGGCGAATCGAGAAAAAAATTTGTCGAAAAGATGGTAGGCGAGGGTTGCTACATAAAAAAAATATATATTATTCTTACATCTTTAAAATACAAATAGATACAAATAAACAAACATGTTCAAATGAACGTACGTGGATAGTGCTACGAGAAAGAACAAACACAAAAAGATTGCCTTAAAATGCATAGAAGATTAAGATCAATATTTAATCCTAGATATAGAATTATTCGTTAATTTACTGTGTATACGAATGTTACTTATACAGAGCTCATAAAATAGAGCTTATTTTATCGATGTATCAATTATTGGAACACTTTTATTTTATACAACGGAATAATAATTACGAGGTATACCAGTTGTTTGAAATAACACTATTTTACCGTGAAATATTAATGGTTAATTAAGATTGTTCTCGAAACGCTTCTCTTTCATTTTATTCTACCGTGTCGTTTGAAGGATAAGTGGCAGAGGCGATAAAAATGGAAACAGAAAAAGAAAAAGAGAGAAAGAGAAAGAGAGACGCTACGATATTATAATAGATACGACAAATAGAGGTCTCAAATGCGCCACGATTAAATGAGTTGAAATACAGCTTTCCCGTCACCATTACCTTCCATCCGCACGTCCCTCTCGGCGGTTATATTTTCCCCGACCACCGCGACGTAGATACGTCCACCCTTGTATGTTCCGTTAATAAGCTTAATAAAGCCCCGCTGCGACTGTCTCCCTGTATTGTCCAGTACACTCCAGATTCCAAAGGTACAGGGATGGCACTCGAGTCTCACGTAACTTGGGAAAGCAGCACCTGACAATGCCATCGATCACTGAAAAATTACGTTTTCATGAAACTTTTAGACGTCATTGAGAAATGTAACTTATTAGTTATATGAGATTAATACACAGATTGTGGACGTTACAAGATACATTTAAAATTTGATACATTCGTTATTAACTTGGACATTTTTAATGATTTAAATCATTATTCGAAAAAGTGATACGTGTGCTTCTTTGCATATATCGTCAATTATTTTGCTTTGCATGATTTTTTTAAATGTATAAATAATATATTTCACTATTTTGTAACATAGATGTCAAGAAATACACGTAATAATGCACTTTAGAAAATGATAACAATCGCGCGAGCGACGCATCTGCTCGGTTGCCAAAATTTATAGCTTCTACCTCCCTGTACTTACAACAGCGAGGAATGTAAGCTCGACAAGGTCCGGCTTTGAGAAGGACATCAAAAGGATGATAATACACAGACGTGAGATTTGCTCCACCTCTCTCTCTCGCGTTCGGATCCTATTTGGTCGCGCACGAGCTTTAAAGTACGAGCTTGCTCGTTCGTTTGGCTTGGATTGCAAAGCGTAAATTGACTGAAGTATTAAATGGAAGCGTTCAAGTAAAAACTATCCCATATAAAAATGTTATAACTCGTAAATCAGGATTAAAACAGCAAAATCTCTTTTATCGAAGAGCTTCTCGTATAATTTGATTATCTTGAAAAACTTCTTTCAATGTTACAAATTTTAAATCTCAAAATAACATTATCACCAAAATAATTAAACTGCTCTAGTTTTTCAGAACTTTTTTATTTTCTTGCATAAAAAGTAAATAGCGAAATAAACTAAATAATGCATTTTATTCGTTCATTTAAAATACATCGAGATGTACTGAATTTTTATCATTCTTATTACGTTTACAGTAATTACCGTAAGCACCATAATGTATTGTTCGTAATCGTAATTTTAGCTTTATTTAACCTTATTTGTTTTATTCGGAATAATTAATCAAAATTTTCATCAAAAGTGCTCACGAAAAATCGAGTCCATTTGTGTTACAGATTTCTATAAACGTTAAGAAATAATAATAATTCGAAACTAATTCCTTCTTCTCTTTTAAACGGAAAACATAAATTTTAAGGCAGTTGTACCAACATTGATCAATTTATATTTATATAATTTAATTTTTAATTTTTGCTCCTTTTTTATCATTGTAGTATCGTTGAGTAATTACATATTCGTTATTACGTGCAACAACGTTTATTACATATAAAACGACGGCCTGTGTGATTTTTTTCCAGGTAAAAACTAGTAAAGATTAGATTCAATTAACGCTACCGCGGCGCGGGCGCGCGGGCCCGTAGGCAAAATTACGCGGGCATGCGCGGCCATCTTAGTTCGCGCCGTCCTTCTCGCTCCTTCTCCATTGTCGACGGTGCGTTGCTCCGGAGCGGTGCGGCCGCGGTTTCTCTCTCGCTGAAAGCGAGTCTCGCGTGCGCGAATAAAGTGTCGAAAGCATTCGAGGATGATCGCGAGTGCCGAGACTGCCGAGGGAAAACGAGCAACCCTCGGTGTCGCGATATTTATCTGCCAGCGCGAGCAAACGCGCCAATTCGTGACGAAAGGTTACTTTTGGCTACTTGGCGAATGTGCCGAAAACGTGATCGTCGCGCATATCGCGTGATTTGTGCGTTTCCAAGCGTCATCGCGCGGTCATCGGGAGTGCGGGATCGATCGTGTCGAGCTGTGGCTGTGGATCGTCTAGCGCGATGCGCGGGAATTGTCCGTTCGCGAAAGTTTGATTCAATAAGAATGTGTCGTGATTCGCGAATCGCGTCGCGAGTCGCGCATGTGCAGTCGTTGCACTTGCGCTGCGTGCCGCGTCGCGTCGCGTTGTTCAAAATCGGAGCGGATTTTGGAAGCGGTCGGGACTGTCGGGAGTGCTCGGGCTCGGGAGTGAATAAACGCGTACTAGAACTCTGTGACATTTTGAACTTATCTTGGATAGACCACGTAACCAGAATTTCGGAGCAGGAGTGAAGGAAATGGAAGACGTTCTCGAAGCTGCGGTCGGCATTCCTGACGATGGCAATGCGGTGACACCGGTGACACAACGACCGGTGAGTTTACGTATTTATTGCATCCTCGTATCTGTAATTATCTGTCTTTTACTCTTTTTCAAAACGAATTGACATCACGCAATGCTATTGTGCTTTAATGGAAACGTCGTTATATTCTTCACAACGTGTGCAAGACCGACGATAGATAAGCGGAAAATATAATTCGTAATCGTGCTTTGTTCGATCATTTATTATATTATATTATACTGCGTGATCGTCGTATATCGACAACTTGGCAAACTTTCTTATTTGTAGTAGATAAAAAAGAGGTCGGTAAAGTAGATCTCTGAAATCGCACGCGACATTGTTCAGTTATGTTATCCGTTGCGATGGTTGCGATGCGCTTTCATGTTTCACTGCCGATGGCGCCACTTCGCTATGCCACGGCCACGTGTATTTTCTGCGATTTCGCTGGGGTTAGGGATGATTGCTCCGCAGTCATTTGAGCCATTTATGTATGTATGTATGTACATACACTGACCGGCAGGAATGCCTGGACATTTTGATATGTATATGACATATATGATATGTACATGTATATGTATATGTATTATGTCCAGGCATTTCTGCCGGTCAGTATACATGTTTTTACGAGCGATAGTGCAATAAACATTTGAGGAAAAGTGGTAGATACGATTTCAGCTGAAAAAGAAATAAAAACAATAAGAATAACAAGACTCATATGTATGGAGCATGATAAAAAAATTGAAGCTAAATTTTTATTTACACCTTTTAATAAAAAAATATTTGATGAGTGCCCGATAGTATATTATTGTGAGATAAAATTATTTCTGGTTTTTATAGTGTGCCTTTTATTATCTCTTGGTTGTATTCTATTATACAGTTTAATTTTCTATCGAAAAATCAAATAATTTTAAACTACATTTAATTAAAAATAATATACTAGACTACTAGAGAAAATAAAAATATTAAACTTGCTATATTGCACACATATGTAGGATAATTATTACATTTTTAATGATTATGAATTATTGATTTTTAAAAAGGCAAAACTCGCAAAATTTGTATCTTTCGAAGCTAAAGCTTGACCCATTTTTACTTGTTCTTTAAAATTACGCGTTATCAAGTTTCTTATAGAATTATATTTTTAACAAAAAATCCTATTAATTTTTTTTAAATTAAACTATTCGTGGGAAATCGGTCCTCTTACAATTCTACAGGAAGATACGTTTACGGATTACACTTGGCAAAAAAAGTCTATACAGAATATTTATCCGCCTGGCCGCTACAACTACCTCCCCCTTCTCTCTCTCTCTCTCTCTCTCTCGGTATCCTAAATCGCTGAATCTCGCTGCATTATCCATTATCCCCCTTCCTATCATCCCCCCGCTAGGCGTAAGCCACATTATACGACACCCGAGAAAATCGGGAGCACATCCTGTGCACCAAATGCACCCCGGTCGACAACAATGGGCCGGGTTTTGCACCATTATGTTACTGGGGGATCGCATTACTGGCCGATACGATCTGGCGCGCTTTCAGCGCAGCTCTCAGATTGTATCGCGTACGCGCATGAATGGCCGGTCTTTTTCCTTTTCGGCGATCGCCACACACAACGCTCGCGGGAACGGCGGAACTACCGAATTTCGCGTCAGTCCGGCGGCCGGCCCCAGAATTACGCAGGGTAATTACACAGTTGCGTAGGTCTTTTTTTCCATGGTTATCTCGCGTGCAAACCATCGGTTAGGGAAGCTATCGGACATAGGCGATTCGCTCTCACCATGTTCGCCACTGAGGTCGGTTGAAATTATCCGTGCGTTTCGTTCTCTCTTTGCGGAAAAATAATTGTAACAAGAATAGCACGTTTAACTAAAACCCTTCGAATCTGTTTTGTTTCTCGCGTATTCGCAATGCAAGCATCCGGATGGACTCATGGTAAAAGCGATACGGCGAACATCCGCCGCGCCACGCCGCGACCGCCCGTACCTATCGCTGTAAAAGCTACGTTATGATACGATCTCGCGTTTTCGACAGCGACCAGATTTTATCGATTGCCTCGAATAAATGGTCGATTTTTTTTATGCCTGGAATAAGGGAGCCGCCGATTTGTAAAACTGCAGCGAGGAAAAACTTGCGCGAGCCTTATCTCTCACTTCTTTCTCCCACGATCTGCTGCGTTTACTTTTCTCCGATATCGTTCGTTACCATCAGACATTCGTATTGATATTGATTGGAATTGCGAGAATCTCAGCAGAGACTCATTTATACCAGTTGCACGTGCGCCGTATATCCTCGCCAAGTCCGTCTTCGAAGCGTTGCGAAGCGCCGCATATATCGAGGCAGTTTCATTAGGACGCGCGGTGAAATATCTCTACTCCGTTAGACAGTAAATATGCGCGAATTAGAATTTCAAGTGTCGCACCACGGGGTCCACGGGGCGGATCGTGTCCTCCGAAAGAAAAAGGATATCGACGAGATGGCGCGAAACAGCGGCGGCGGCAGTGGAGGCGACGCGACGGTGGGACGCAAAAAACGCAGATATATATACCACGGAGAATATTATTTTTTAACCGAGTGATATATGACCGAACGACAATTTACAGAGTTACAATGCCGACTGACGATTGCTTCGTTTTTACGGTTGCTGAAAAAAAAAACATTCCGAAAGAAAACTTCTCACACGTTCTTTTGTTCGTACCGCTTGCCACATCTTTCTATACGCAGTGACCACGACGTAAGAATTTTTTTTTATAACGTTCATCAAGTCCGCATTTTTACCATTAAGGTTCGATTTTTTTTGGTGCAAAAAAAAAGAGGAAATAGAGGAAGGCACGAAAGGAAACGGTGGAGCCGCATGGGACAATGATACGCCGACAACGGTAAACCTTGCTTTTAATTTTTATGAGGTTTTTGGGTTAAAAAGGCAAGCGTGCGCGCACTATATATGTATACTGAACGAGCAGAATTTTCCTTTCGTGGGATTTTTATTAGGATTGTAAAATCCCTGTGGCTCACCGCCGGAAAGAGACAAAAAAAAAACAACGGAAAAACTTTCGAGTGAGACGTGTCGAGCAAGCATCGGCCCAGGTTGCAATCTAGCTCTTAATAATGGACACGTGCTTTTCGATTGAAAAACTTGCGAAAAAACTCGCTGACAAGTGCGCGTTAGAGAAGACTCCTGCAAAAAAGAGCATAACGAGCAACGATGTTGCGAACCACATCGAGTATCTCTCCCGTGGACTACGTTTAAGACCAATTATCAGCGGTTAACACGAATTCCAGTTTACAAATTCGGGAACAAGCAGCAAGAAAAAGGGTTTTTACGTATAGAATGAGAATCGAATTGCGTAATTTATTAAGTCCCATAGTGCTTTATTAGATTTGCGACATACATACATACGTTGCGGAAAAACACACACAGAGAATTCTCCAGAATGTTATTCTAAAGTGAAATCCATTGGAGTTTTTGCCGCGAATTTCTTCGAAATTTAACTTATTAAATAATTTAAAACACGCAACGAGAGACAAGCCCGTTCGCGATCGATGTATTCTTCAGCGTCGACGTTGTCTCGGCTCGTTTGCTCCTTTCCTGTCTGACAAGCATAAATCGATCGGGCGCGGTGTTTCAAGGTAGCGTACAGATATCCGTGCGTGGCGCGCGGCCGCGCGTGTTCAGAAACGTACGAGGAGGAACCGGGTGATCTACTGCTTTTAGGTTGTGTTTACGCGACGATCACCGCCGCCAATATCCTCCTCTCTCTCCCTCTCTCTCTCTCTCTCTCTCTCCCGTCTATCTCTATCTTTCTCTTTCTCTTTTCCCCGTGGAGTTTCCACGGAGAAAGCTCCGAAATGGACGTGCAACAGCTGTTACCGTCACTCCCGATGGAAACTGGCACGCGTTGCCCGCCTGTATAACGTTCGCGAGCACGTACGACTTATGCCAGTTACGAACGACAGATATTGATTGTTCTTCGGGCTTTTCGACCAGCTTCGAGTAATTCGTCACGGCCTTTCGTACGTTTCGGTTATCGGATGATGCTAGTATTCCCATTTGAAAGAATCGCGTCAGATTTTATTTGATATGTACACATGATGTGTCTCGTAACTAGATGTCGGCTAGATAAGTATATAGAACATCCTAAAATTGTACACAACTTTCTTTCGAGCATAGTTTCTTTGACAAACTTTTAAAATCGATATTTGTTTAATCGAAACGTTTTACGAAACGATCAGTTATGAAAATTGTTAGAATATTGTTAGAACATTTGATAATTCGAAAGTATAGTTTAATCAAAATTATAAATAGAATAGTAAGAACTTTGTTTTTGATAATAATAATTTAATTAAAACTGTAGCTGCGCCTTAAATTTGTCCAGGAATTTGTGTTGCGCACGTACAAGAGAATTATTCTTTGTTTCCGCAAATGAGTTTCTCTATTATTAGAAGAAAGAAATCATGGATAGATCGTAAGATGCCATAAGTAGCCGGCGACATATCGCTTAAAAGGCCGGATGTGTCGGCGCGAGATCTTACGTTGACAATTCGCAGACATTCTTGAGAGTGGAGCCAACTGTTTCGGAGCACGACAGTTGCAACAACAGGGGCACGCGCGTGTAATGCGAGCCGGAAGGGCCCCCTGCGATTTCTTCGTTTTATCGCTTGAGATTTTAGCTTAAAGAACCTGCCATTTATTTTCTAATTACGTCTACTCTAAAATAATTGTTGCATTAACTTGCTATTCTTTCCTTCGATCCCAAGATTTATAAGTACGTAGAAAATATTCTGTCATCTGTTTTAATTTTTCATATTTAGGTTCAAAATTCTTCCAAAAATTACACATGGAGCGAAATTTTTTTTCATAACACATGCGACATTTTTACACTGCCCAATTTATTTATATTTAACAATAAACCTGATTTTCCTATCGGTAAATTTAGAGAATTTAGAAAAGACCTAAAAAGAAGTGCTTTATCGCTTTCTTCGCGATTCGATTCGATGGTTTTACGACAGCTAGCTTCGGTGTATAGATATCGAAAGAATAATGCATTGTTGTCCTCGCGGCATGAGTAGCGATCGGGATGCGTCAACGGCAATGTTTGCAGACAAGACCCAAACGGGCCCCTCGACGGTGTCGCGATTCTTTATCTCGCTCTTCTTTTTCTTTCTCGCTCTCACGAGTGAGTCGGTAGCAACGTCGTTCTTTTTGACATACGGGGTGACAACATAAATATAATGTCACGCTTCCGCGCCCGCCAATGAAGGCCGCCGACATCTCCTCTTCTTCGGGACTCGCTGAAAGGTTCGGGGGCCCCATTCAGGCCGACCATACATGGACGACGATTTTTATGGGCCACATGAAAAATGAGGTTAGCCTACTATTTATCGCTCTCCTTCTCGATGTTCCTTCTCTGCAAGTATCATGGAGAAACTGCCCCTCAATATTTTGGCACTCCATGGGGTTGCCATTGCTTTCGTGCAGAATTACGCGCGTCGTTATACAAGTTTGCTCGAAGCCAGCTCTTTGCTTTGCAAGTCTGACTTTTGTGCGTATGAGGGGGACAGCGATTATCAATCCTAAACCGTCGCTCTGTATTTGCAAAGTCCAATGGAGCAACGAGTAGAAGATTTTTTTTATGAATATGATCGTTATCACTTCTTACCGTGTTTTTTTTACGTTACATTTTATGATAAAATTTTTACAATATCAGTGGTAGCCATATCTGATGCCGGATAAAACGGAGATTCTTGTGCGCATATTGCAACATATGTCTTTGTTCGTTCCCATTGATCACGCGAGTACTCGACGCACGGTACGGGGGACGAACCTCGCGAGAACCTCTTTCAATAGGTCTGGGGCCCAATTATACGTCAGAGCTATTTAAAGTCGGGTGAGCGAAAGGCTCGGGTCCTTTTTCGAGAGCTTCGCCGATTTCATGTGGGGTTTCAATTTTGCTGACGGTATACAATGGCGGTCATTTACGTCCGACCCCCGCGGCCCTCCACAGGCGAACGGGACCTATGTGGCACGGAGAAAAACCCGTGTACCTCGACGAGATATCTTCATTATATTGCGGCCACAAGGCCCCCCTTTCGCGTTTCAACATATAATTCATTTCGTTCAGCAAATCAATTTAACCGTCATTAATGTTACAGTAAATTACAATAGTAAACCATTCATTAATGAAATGACAGTTTTAAAAGGTTTGAAAGTATTTAAAATATTTCAAGATTACCATTTTTATTTATATTAAATGTATATGTGTCATACACTTCGAGAGACTTAATATCTTAAACCTTATAAAATTTTAATTAATATTATTTAATTAATAATATTAAATTCGTGATTGACTAGATTGAATTTAATAGGCAGAAAAATTTACGACAAATTTTTCACTCATTATCTTAAAAACATGCAATCTGTCTGCAAATTGATTTTCTCTTATAGAAAGTACATTCTATTTCCTTTATAGAAAGATATTTTCCGCGTCACGATATCTAGAATACTGCGGATGAATCAAGGGTTAAGTGGGAAACGAGAGAGGGTCGTAGGGTGATCGGCGTGGAAGATAGAGCTCACCGGAACGAGGGAGAAAGATACAGAGAGCGTGGAGAGAGAGAGAGAGAGAAAGAGAGTTAAAGGCGACACGGAAGGTTCGTGGTGCGGCGCCTTAGTGGCCACGGGTGCGGTACGAGTCCCTCCGTAACGAGGGCTAGCCTTTATGGCCCGTAAAGATACGTACCGTCCAGTTTACGTTCCCAATCCCCTCTCGCCGCGACCGTACGCCGCTCCCCACGTGGGGAGCCATTGTCTCGGACAACGTGCTTCGCCATCACCATACGTAGTTACGTCGCGTTCATGTACGACGCAGGCACATTCTGGACCCCTTCGAGATGGTGAAATGTGAAATCTCCAACGGAGGAGTTGCCGCGATCTAACCTTCCGCCAATCGTACCCCGCATTTCCGCTTTCCAACCTCTCTTTTCCTCTCCTACCTCAATCACCGCATAGTGTTGAACATGAAAACTCTCCCTCGGGGACAGTTTTATAATGCGAGCCGTGATTACGCGTGATTGCTCAGGTAGTTCCTGCTGTGGAAAAGTTCCGCCGATCGCGGCTGGTGGTACTTTTTGATCTCCCATTTTTAGATAGCTGCTAAAGAGAGAGAGAGAGAGAAGGAGAGAGAGAGAGATTGCGGCCTTTTTAAATAAGGCGTTTAAAAAGGAATTTTTTCAATGGTAAATAACTTTCAGGATATATCATGTTATGTATGTTTTAGAACAATTAAGTTAAGATGTGTAATGGTATATTATTATATATTTTGTCTCACATTGCGTAAAAGTCAACAGAATTAATCACTTTTTCATTCGGTCGACATCATATAACGATGTTGTCTGTCTGTGATATGTCGAGATTTTAACATATCATTTCCGTGTGATCTCGTTTCCAGATCATCGCGCTTGAAATTGGTCGTTGAAAAAAGATACACGTGTCAGAAGAAAATAGACTTCTTCTTTTTCTTTTTATAAACATTGTATACGATTAGGTTGTGCCAAAATTATTCTCTCACTTTTATCTTGCAGCATGACGTAAAAAGTAAATAATGTTGCCGAAGTAAAACTTATCGTTAATTTCGAGAATTGACAAAAATATTTTTCATGAGTCAATTTAGACATTCCAAACTTTATAATACGTGTTCCTCGGTTAAGAACGAGTGAATGCTAAAAAATTATAAAATGTCGAAAAATGGTTGCGTAATTAAATTATGCCTCATGCCGTTCAATTGGCGACACGAAAGCGAAAGAAAATCTTTTCGACACGCAGTCGCGACACGCAGAAACGAAGCCGAGCGTTAAGGTGAGAGGATATTAATTGGAGGATATCACGCGCGCGCGTCGTGTCTTCTGAAATCCCATGGCATTCTCACTCGTGTATATGCTACATCGTGCTTCCTGTTGTGTAGAAACGCATCCCTTTTTTCCGTCCGGCGCCCTTCTCGCCTGCCGGCCTCTCTATATCCCTCCGGCGTCAAATACATCCGTGTCGTTGTACGCGCACACGCACGTCACGAGCGAAACAATTCACCCCGACCCGCACGCAAGCCTCGTCTCTGTCGCGCTCGTAACACACACTCTCGCACTCATATGTATATACACAAGGCGAGGCGGCTTGGAGGCTGGGGCTCGGACTGCTCGGAGACCACGTACATACACGAACGTATTCGGTGTGGACGTGAGGGTGGCAGAGAGGTATTGAAATTAGCCGACCGGTCGGCCGGTGCTCTACGTGTATGCTTCGAGCGCGACCGATGGAGTAGGGGTAGAGATTGGTTCGGCGGGGCTTGCATATATTCACACCGAATTAAGTCACCAACACACCGTGGACTGGCCTGGCCGCACTCTTTGTACAGCCACGAGCCCTTTCACGCATACCGCTCGCAACCGTGCGCCCGCTCGACTCGCACGTGTATAAGAGCGCGAGCGGGAAGAAGGGATGTTTGAATTTGGATGGCGGTAGACCCGTGATGAGAGCGAGTGAGCGAAAGAGAGAGAGAAAGAGAGAGAGAGAGAGAGAGAGAGAGAGAAAAAAAAGAGAGGAGATTGGGAAAGAAGTTAACGCGCGTTGCGTGGTGTATTCTAAAGCGTGCATTAGGTGCGAGATTTTTTGCAAAACGGTAGTCGAAAATGCCGATGCGAGAAACTGGCATCCACAGTGTGTGCCACTCGATATGTCCTTTTAATTGCATTTAACATTCACAATATTGAAATGAAATTCATGTATTTTAAAGTCTTTACTCTGTTACTGTACAAGGCAACTGAACAAATTTATATTTATACATCTTTCCTTGTATATAAAATGTACATATATTTTTTAATGAAGATGCATATCAAATTTTATTAATAAAATTTTTTTTTAATGGTATTAGTAGATAAAAATTCGACTTACTCGCATGTTACGGTAGACGCAACATGCATTTATGCGTTCCGTATGTACGCTTGTATCTCCGGTTCGGTTGAAACGCGTCGTTGGCTCGCACGTACGATATCTCCGCTTTAAATGGGAGCATTAGGGCCGATACGACATGTTTGACTTTGGTCGGCAGTGCGCTGGCCTCGAAGAGGTTAACGTCGACTACAGACAGCTGTCGGCGCGATGCAACATGCATCACGCCGTGAATCTTAAAATGCGCATTAGGGGAGATTATTTCTCTCGATTTAAAATCGGGGTTGTCGTTACTCTTTGGGTTATACCCTCTAGACTAAGCGATATGATTTATTCGAAGATCTACATGATAAATCATGTGAAAATTGTAATATATATTTTCAAATCAAACGTATCTTTATTTCTTTTACGTAATTTTTTTTAAAATATTTTTTTGAAATCTTGAGTAGGGACAATTAGATTCTAAGAAAACTTTTTAAGAACGTCTAATAAGAGAGACAGAAATTATCCGTTTAATCGTAAATTTTCTGATGGTAAATTATTGTGGAGTGTATCGAGTTGATCATTTTACTGCTTATTGATTGTGAGAGAAAACTGTTACATATTCGATGACCCCGCGGTCCTTAAAAAATGCCCCGCATTGCTTTGACAGTTTCTTTACTATGCACCATTAAAAAAATGTCCTCGATTTTGCAAGGCCAGACCTAAAAAAAAAACATCACTATAGTGTTCCGGCTAAAAATTAATGCGGCATGCTACCCGAAGGCATAAACACGTAAAAAACCTGGGTGTTGCGTAGTTGAAATAGAGAGGCAGAAAAAATGGTGCGTCCTATAAAAATATACGACACTGTTGTAAAAATAGTCGAAGACGAAAGTCCCAGTCGAGAATTGCACGAAACGGGATCTCCCAATTCTGGTATGCCGTTTTTTGACCTCATGGATACTGTTGTCTTTTAAAAGCTAAAAAAAGTCAGCATATTTTTTGGCGTTAATTGTATCTGGGGCATTGCTTTTTCTGTGCGATTTTTTTAACGCAAAAAATGACTTTAAGAAGAAAGTGGTGTCCCTAAAAATTCGACCAAGCTTTTTTGCTACCTGGCTGATCTATTACATCTTGTTTGAGAGTATTTGCAAGTAAATTACCTCTTAAATATATTTTTTCTTATTTTTTTCTCGTTTAGGTACTATAATAAATAACACATGTAGATACTGTTTTTTTTTAAATTGATAATATAACACTTATCAACTTTACATCTCTTACTCATATTTTAAATTTATTTTTATTTTTAATTGATTAAAGTGCGTATATATAAGTGAATGATGACATGAATAAGAATAAGATTTATTTTTTCGTATTCTATCCTTGCTTATACTTGTCAGCAATATCCTTGTATAAAGCTAAATAAAGGGCAAGAAACGGTGAAAATATTTTTTCTGTTATATATGGACTGACCCATATAATATAAAAAGTGATGGCTTTCTCAGTTTTCTTTGAAGAATCATAAAATGAGAAAGGGTTCAAGATTCCTACGCATATTCTTTTCATTTTTGAAATAACAGATCGTCCATACGTAAAAGAGTTGATTTTATGCCGTTAACCCTTTCTTTGTAATAAAGTTATTCTTTATTCTTTCGTTTCATCGAAGAAAGTGAAAAAAGGAACGGAAAAAGGCAATAAAAATCGTACGAGTTCACCGATATCGACTGGACCACTGCAATATAAGTTAACCCTTAAAGTTAAAACCGAGGAAACGGGTTGCCGTATGGTAAACGGTCCTGGGAAAGCAACTTCGCTAAATTCATAAAGAATCTCACTACGCGGCAGAGTAAGCCGGCGCTCGTAAAATGTACTTTGCTATTTTTACTCGCTGACGTCCATGTAAAAAAATAATATTTCGGTACGGTACATGCAAACGGTAAAAATTTACGCAAAAACAACGCTTGGAAAAAGAGGCTAAAAAAAATTAACGGTACCGCGGCCGAAAGTCTTTCTTCGCATCGAGAAACTGTTTTTCCAAGAGAATCGTAAATTTTATTCGACTTTGGGAAAAAAAAATTTGGTATAATTTTCGCTTACTGCAAACAAGCGTATCATTTGCTATACTTTGCCAAACAATTTTTCGACCAAATCTATGTTTTCCGTTATGCTTTCAAAGCTAAATTCCGCTCCCGCTACAAGAGTACAAGAGCGAAAAACTCTTTTCTGAGTATATATTATTGAGATATTTTGGGCTCATTAAATATGTCTTTTTGATGCAGATTTATAAAATATATGTTTTTTAGACATTTTCGATTTTATGCTCTGTTAAATATACAATACTGTGCTATTATATTAATGCGTATACATATGTGTATAGAATACTATATTTTTTTTATACATTTGAATTGTCTTTAAGACTAAAAGCATCAATAGATATTTTTCTACATATATACCAATGTCCTTAGCAATAAATCATGTTAAATTCCCAATAAAACAGGTGCTTACTGACATTGTGCAAATTTTTCATCATCAGATCAGTGTAGTAAGTAGTTTAAATATTTCGTCAGAGTCCCGCGATCATCGTTCTCCGACTTCTAAATTGGATCGGGGGCTGCGAATATCCGTCGGATGGTTTTATTTGAAGTCAGGTTAAATTACGAGACCGATGGACGACGCAGCCGGCGGGCGTGAGCGGCAAGGTGAAAAGCACGGCTCGAAGGAGATTTAATACGATCACCGCGCGAATATCACACCCCGACCGAACCCCACCCCTAGAGAGCATCCCCGACTTCATCGGCCAGGTGCTCGTTGTCATGCACTCCCGTGTACGATATTGCCGTGGAGTGGGTGGTGGCTGTGAGAGGGGGAGGGACGGGGGTGGTGGTTGTCGCAGCTCGCGGGCGTTCATTAGCGGCTGCACAGGGTGGATCTCGGAATTCGCGTAGCAAGGCTTTCCTCGCGGGGAAGCGGTGATAGAAGCGTGGACGAGGAAGGAACGAGAGGAAGCCAGAGGACGAGGAGGAAGGAGGTAAAGCGCACTCCACTCGCCGGAGAGTTAATCCACGTGTGAAATTCGAGTGACCCCTGACCCCTGACAAAGTGCCTGCCTTTCTCCCCTCTGTCCTCTCCGCCACCGTGCCGTTTCTCGCATCTCACTCGTGCTGCGTGTATCGGGCTTCAGCTACCGTGATTCTATCGGGACGAAGGAATGCCACCGGACGAATGTCGTTTGTCGTATTGTTGTCATTTGTCGATCGAAAATTTCACATACACCGTTTTCTCGAAATATCATGAAATATGATAAATTCGTATAATAATTGATGAAATTTGTTATATTTGTGTGTGTGTGTAGCCATATAGCTTATATCAGTAAGATTTTATACCAGATTTAATTGGCTACGATATAAGTCGACATTATATCATATTATTATAGAAATAATGTAGTATGAACATATATCTTTATTCTTGGACGGTAGTAAAATATATACAGTTTAAAATTTGTAAGCATTCTCTCTTGAGAAGCTATATCGTGTCCCATTAGGTAGCAAAGTATTCTCGCTTACGTGAGGTTCTTTTTACGTCACTGACCATTGATTACATTCTTTCGAGGTTTGAACCATTTGAAATGCGTTGACAACAATCTTGGGTTAGGTTTTTCTTGGAGAAGGTTAGTGGTTATTCGTTCTGTCCATGATGCGTTTATAGTTATTCCGGGAAGTCCTGGCGCGCGCGGGAGGGGTCCGGATCTTGCCACGAAATAGTGTGCATTGTTAGCCCCATTGTGACCAATAAGCAGTTTTAAAACCATTGGAAAATTTACAGTTTTCAAGGAGAAAAGGCCTGTTTTTTGCCTCGAGAAAAATGAAAAGAAGACAAACGACCCACAAATTGTCTAAGGACTATTCTTATTATAAATGACAATTGTTTTATTTTCATGGACATATTAATTGTTTCTGATTTTAAGTTCTTTCGAATCAATCAACAAATTTATTATTTATTATGTCATTTAGTTATAGTTTTGTTTCTTCTCTTTATTTTTGTTGTTTTATTCACCCGCTTATAGGCACGTTCAAATATAAGTAATTCTTAACAAATCCTCTCTTTCTTCCTTCTTCTTTTCACATAAGGATCGCAGGATATTCGGAGAGGTTTTGGAAGGAAACCAGGACACGGATACCGCTGGTAGCCGGCGCGGAGCAGTCGGTTAGGTTATTGGGAAGCCGATATCTGGCCGCAGGGAGGATAGAGGAGGTCGGACGGAGAGCAGACTCGTTCGGTAGATTCGGAGGGGGGTAGGGGGTTGGAGTATTGGCTCCCGAAACTGGGGAATACCGAGGAAACGAGTTGTGTCGTATACCGTGGAGCTCTCTTTCCGTCTTGCTCTTGCCCTCCACTCCAGCCACTCTTTCTCTTTTCCTCTCTTTGTCGTACGTTCGCGTCGGGCGGGGTGGTCCTTGCGTAGGATATGGGGTATTGTATCCGCTCCCTTTCTCTTTTTCTCGTGGCATCCCTTCCAGCCATCGCGTCCTGGGCCCATACCCCCCGATCCATATATTTAAAACAAATGCTATCTGATGCGGCGCCGCTTTGTGGAGGCAAGATGAGACCAAGCTCATCCCTCCGCTCTTTGCTCTCATCCTCCCGCGACCTCTCTCCACCCTTCCGCCTCCCTTTCTGTGTCGTTCTTTTTCCCTTTCACTCGCGCACGCTCTCTTCGGCGCTTTGCTCGCCGCTCTCTTTTGCCGCTGGCTGCCACGGAAGCAGGGGTGCTTCCACGTCGCTTCGAGAAGCTTCCTGTCCACGTTTTTTCCGATAGATACGAGAAACTAGTCTCGGATATGGTGTCCGGTGACGTTTTCCGAGCGTTTATCGAGATCATAGTTGATCTTTTATCTATAATACTTTGATGAACAGTCTGTTTTCCTATTTAAATTAATAGCTCGAGTGATCAAATCAATCGATCAGTCTGCTGATTTACGTTAAATTTATTATTTCTCCTACTTAATTTTTTTTTGGAATTGTAAAATATCATCAGAAAGTAAAAAAATAACATGATATATTTTATCCGATAGCGTGCAAGACTAATGTTATCGTTCTTTTAATTACGACGATTAAGTTTAAAATTGACAAATATTTTGAACCGTAATCAATCACGATCGGCAAACAGCAAGGTATTTGCGGAAAAGTTTGAGGATCGCTGAGAATTCGTGAGAGCGTAGGTGTCGCGAGTCTATCAGCCAATGCGCGGGAGTTCTCCTATCTCCGCCAGTAAATCCGGCCGTAAGTTAAACTATTGGGGAATCGAGGCGATTCTCCCAGCGCCTCCAGTGTACGTACTCTGTTCTTCCAGTAGGGTCGCGGAAGATCCTCCAGAATCAAGTTTACGTATATCTCGTTGCCTATCATCTCCATCACCATAGATTGCCCATAAAGAACCCCAGCAATCCGTGGTTATATGTGACGGAGCTACGGGTCGACTTCATCCTCTGTTGGATCCTTCGATCGAACCTCATCTTATATTTTTACTTTCTACTCGCGCTCGTATCCGCAACTTTGAACGAGAAATTAACAGTGATATACTCGAGAAATAAAAAATAAAATGTATGACAAATTTAACAACAAATTTTTGATTTTTTTACGTTTTTTTATTTTTATAGCATTAGGCTGTTTATCATAATCAATGTAAAAATTTAAGCCTTGAAAGTTGAATCATCATCGCTGGAATGTGGATGAACGAGCGCATGGTAAAATTTAGTCGTTCTCTGGGGAGGTCTGCATGAACAAAACCGACTCTTTAGGTCTCCTTAACACATCGAGCGAGCCTGTACCGTACGCAGTGGTGTGTGCCGGACGTGTTGCCATAAACGCGTTATAGCCGGAACGAATCCGTTCTGTTACCTCTGAAATTTAGGGAAACTGTCTTGTTCACGGTTGTGCGACCTCCGTCCGGTTCCCTTTCGTTCTTATTATCGTGAAAATGGAGAGAGTATATGGACGAAATTTGTGCGGACTATCATGCAGAAGGAAAAGATGTAAAACAAGAGTGACATATCAAAAGTGTGTGTGAGAGAGAAAGAGGGGGGGGAGGGAGGGAAGAGAGAAAAGGGATACAGTTGTTTAATTTACAGTAAATATGTAAAAGGAAAGACAGAGGAGAGATGTAGACTAGCAGATTAGCCAGATATTAGGATTTCTATGCAGACTCTTAGACAAATAATTTATATGAATTCATAAATAAGAACATAATTCTATTATTTGTAATATTTTCATATCAATTATATTTAGCACTAATTTATGATGTTTCCTATGACGCAAAATTTACGATAATACTTACATTACAATGCATTTCTACCACACTGTCAGTAAGAGTCAAAGTCCTAAGAGAATACAATTGAGGTTTCGGACGATAGGTAAGAGGGATCAGAATGGGCGTGCTGTTGGCTCCATAAACACCCGCAAAACCCAACCTCTGTGCCGCATCGTGCAACCTCTCTATTGCGGATGACCGATAGTCCAGAATACGCTCACGCGGAGGTTACTTCAAAGAATCACAACCAAATTGCATTAAAAGTTCAATAACGTGTGCTCTCTTTAAAATATCTATACTTATTGTACTTGATATCTATAATAATAATTATTAATTTCATTTTATTAGAACATTTCGTTAATATAATCAGAGGAGGTAAACCAAGTGCAAGATTATGAGATGAATATACGTCTTTTTATATGTTAATAGAAAATTATTTTGTTAATTTTTTTATACGAAAAGAAAGCTCAAGTCTGATGTAATCTTAGCGAATCATAGACTCATGTTGACTCATGGTTTTATTACAAGACCCTGTTATAGGATTATTTAAAAATTATCAGAAAAGACTGTCGCAGAAATAGGCTAGCTAATTGAAGTTATTTCAAGTAAAACGCAACGTTTAGATTTAGAAAACGGAAACAAGAATATCCGATGAGAAGATTTTAAAACGATCTCCAGTGCGATTTTTAAGGTCAGTAACAGCGGGGGATTAGTATCCATAATGAGGGTAGTATTTTTTCTTTGTAATAAATAGTTCCTTTTTACCTTGCATTGCTACGCATATATACATGTGTGAGAGCGGAACAATTGGCAGAATCGATGAAACCGGAACCCCGTTGAGTCGATAACGCGTTCTTCTTTGTTTGCTGAGTTTGTATTTTTGAGAATTGATTCGTCGTTTGACAAGCAAGAGGTTTTCTATTACAATTCTTGAGGTTGCGTCTTGACTGAGATAGCTTTTGATGTGGGAATTCTTTTGGCCTCTCTTTTACGGCTTTAAAGACATGGTATAAGAGATAGCAATGCGGCGCGCTACATACTCTTTATCAAAACTTTCCGTTTTGATTAGATATGATTTGAGAGCATAAACAATGATTAGAATAAAGATTAGAATGTTAATTATTATAGACGTTAAATAATAAAAATATAGATTTTTACTTTAATAATTATTTTTTCTTATTATATTTATGAAAACATTATGTTATCCTTATCCTATGTAAAGAAACATGAAAAGCTAAATTGTTATTTGCACTGTAATCAATTAAGAGTTCTACATAGTATATATGCTATAAAGAATTAATGTTGCTAATATTTCGGAATATTAGCAACACTGAACTTTTGTTACTGATTTTTGATTGTTATCTTTGTTACTGATAGAAGGAGACATCAATGACGAATTAGATCACGATTTCGTCTAAAAATATGAAGACTAGAATAGCTCTATGGTATTCTGGTGGCGAACAAAGTTAACACGAAATTAATTTTTGTTGTATTGGTGAGACATAGAAAGATTTACTTTTATGTGAAGAAATGGGTAAAATATATATTAGTATAAATATTTTTTCAAATTTATATGTTCTTTACAAAATTGCAATTTATTTTATTATTATTTCTTTTTTCAATATTAAATTTCTTAAGATATTATATTAAGATATTATAAACTTCTTAAGATACTTTAAGATACTTTATTTAATTTGTTTGCGTGAAAAATTCAGAAAATACTACATACTTTCTACGTTGATCCCCGCTAATACATATATATAATTTATCTAACAATAGCTCTCGCAGGTCAGTCTTCGGCCAGGTGCACTCATTCAACCGATCTGAGAATAATTTGTTCGGGGTTTTTGACAGGAAAGTTTCGATTTTTCTCCCTCTCTTGGAATATAATATTTTGGAAGTTGCATAGGTAGTCTACTAAAGTAGTTTCTCTTGTATTCTGCATCATGAATAAAAGTACGATCACCTTCTTTCCGTTTCGTTGACGTTTGATTTCTTATAGGGGCGTTCTCCGGAACAAATAATTGCGTCTGTAGATATCTCATCAATCTTACCAAATCTAAAAGTGTATCAAAAAGCATATATTTCAATTATTTTTTTAATTATCATACGTCGTAAGATGCAATATGTAATATATACTATGTAATATACTTAATCACAAAATCCAAACTCTAACAGTTTATTCTTTGATTCATTTAAATTGGATGTTTTTCAGCAGAGAGAGAGAGAGAGAGAGAGAGAGAGAGAGAGAGAGAGAGAGAGAGAGAGAGAGAGAGAGAGAGAGAGAGAGAGAATTTCGAAAAAATTAATCGCGATAAATGTTATATCTATGATATTTAGTGTTTATTGTTTTACACTTTTTGTATAAAAGCGCAGAATCGCTTAACTTGCATCGTGAGAGCAAAGTGCAGTCCCTCTGGGGGCGAACGATCGAGCAAACGGTGAGAGTGGAGGATGGCGGTGGTGGCGATCGTGCCGGGCAGTGTCCATTTATCTCGCGTTTTGTCGAGTGCCAGAATACGTTCTTTATTTACAGGCGACTCGCGTTTTCCAGGACGCTGCATCGAGTGCTGACGAGAAACGTGTTTATTATGCGATCCGCCTCGAAGTTACGCGCTCAGAGGGCGGATCGCCATTGTCGATGAACCCGATGCGGGGAGGCGGGCCCGCCGCTGTTTGCGCCCGCGAGCATAAAGCAGATTTCCAGTGATTTACGTCGAGTCACCAAACATACCGCGCGCATCGCCGTGAAAACGCCTTCGGCCGCCGTGTTCCATTCATCCGCGCGGTTTTCATGCCCGAACCGATTTCATTCATGCCTAGCCAAAGTTGGGGAGACACATCTCTCGATGAAACCGAGAACGTTCGGCCCCCAAATATAGCTTCGCAATAGTTGAATATATTTCTGTTGAATTCAATAAAATATTTCAAAACGGTGATTTTTTTCTTATGAATCTATCAAATTTAAACGTTGCATCTATATGGTAGTATAGATATTGATTAATCAATTTATTTTTTGCATATGTATTCATGTACATTATTGACATTTCTTACCATTGAAAAAATTTACATAAGTAAAAATATTTTAAAAATATAATTGACAACGCAACATTTGACTTATCTTTTCCTGCTCCTATGGAAAGATGAGCCATGAATCTTTAGATCAATGACACCCACGCGTCCCGTGAGATCCTATGCTTACGCATCGCCCCTCGATGAATGTCCCGGAAGAGACGTTCTTTCTGGCCGCGCGGCGCGCACCAGGATGCTCGGTATTATACCGTCGAATTGTATTGTCCGCGGGAGGATCGTATAAAGTTTCGGATGATTGTACTTTCGCATCTTTGATGACATCTCCCGTTCGGGAATAGAGATGTCTCAATTACTTGATCTTACCTACTTTTACCTGATGATTTATGCGGGAAAACGTGCGAATGAAAGTTGGATGCATTTAGAAAAATGAACGATGACAGATTCAATGATATATCTACGAGATTGCAAAATTGATTTGAATACCGCAATTTTTGTTAAATTTATTATTAAAAATAATAAATAATTTACCACTTTAAATCAACGAATTTGAGAACAAACATATACTTTTGCTTTGAATATACCATCATATTTTCTAGAAAACTATTGTCGAAAAAAATGTTTCTCTGGGACATAATACTGTCGAAAGAAATGCATCCGAAAAATAAGAATATAATTCCAACATTTGATTAATGACCTTCACTTTTAGAAACATAATGGAGTCACCCTAGGATAGATACTATATTGTGGTCAAGGCCATGTAGGCAACATTGAAATTGTGGAACTTTCACTTAAGGCACCCGCTGGTTTTGGTTTAACGATATTTTTTAGATATATTATATTTCGCTCGTGCGGGCGTGCCCTACCCAGTGTGACAAAAACCTCTATGTCTCACCCAGACTATCTTATTACCCGAGCCACGCGCCATATACAATGAATAAAATTGAAACAATTTGTTGTGCCTTTAGGAGCTTTCTAACAATGTGGGATGACTCTGGGCGCATGGCTCGCCATAAATTTCATTGGCGTCGCATTAAGCTAAAATATATGGAGAAAAAAGAAAGACGCATTCGTTGCAGTACGCGCGTGCGAGAGGAAGTGAGATATAGTCGTTAAATTTCCCAAAAATTTCATGAAGCGTATTGCTTTCTCAATGTACTTTTTTTTAAGCATTTTGTCCTTTTCTCTAGTATGGAGAAAACTTTCATTTTTCAATCTTTAACAATGAGCAGATTTGTAGAAGGCACGAGCTGCCAATAAAAGTTTAAAGTTTATAGATGATCAATTAGGTCGTGTTTCTTTATTCCGTGCAATATTGTCGCACAAGTACTGCCTTAAAGATTTTGTTTTTAGGAAGAATCTGTGTTTTCCTTTCCCCTCCTTTCTTCTTTTGTTCTTCTTTTCACTTCTTAGTATAGAAATGGGAGCATACCGAATGAACCGGATCGCGATTCTTTCCGACTACCCTCTTACTCGCCTCACCCTTCGCTCTACGTTTCGATATAGTTGTGCGAGGGTTGCTTCAATCTTACAGAAAGAGAGGAATGCGATTTGGGATTTCCGTGTTGGCGTGGTTAGATTAAAGGGATCTTGTAAGACATTCGCTTGAGTCGTTAATAAAGTATCTCGTTTACAATCTGTTCTCGGTTGTTCTCTCCGTAACATTTTATGTATGTTTATACGAATTTAAACGAAAGTGACTAGACAAAAAACGCTAAATAATTTAAACGAATCAAGTGAGATTATTGACAAGCGTTACTGCAAGAGGATTTTATAAAGTTAATTAAAATATATTTTATAATAGGATTATTAGAGTCTATAACATTTTAATATTTCAGTTTTGTAATTTCAAATTTACGTAAATGGTAACTGGTTATTTAGATATTTATGGTCAAGAATTCAGTTCAATTTATATAATTCGATGCGGGTGGTTGACATTTTTCTTTTGCACGGTAGCAATTTTTCACGGTATAAAAGATAATTATTCACGTCAAATTAGTCAAAAGGAAAACATGACAAATGATCTAAAATTCAATTAAAATGGCTTTTTAGTTCAAGTTTCTGTAGTCCATGTTCAAAGCCCATCATGTTTGTTCCATAATGGGCCAGCGATTTGAAAAAGTTTGTTTATGTCAAGTGAAAGTGAAAAGACGATACACATACATTAATATGTCTGACTATTTTTTCTTATTAATACGTCTGACTCGCGCTACTGCTTTTGTTTTATATTTATCAGAGCTTTGAAAAAGGATAATAGTTAAGAAATTATTACCCATTTAGCTGCAAACAGATATATTTTTTTCAGTTAGAATTTGGACTAAAAGAATTTATGCTTATAATATTTTAAGTATAAATCTCTTTTCTTGAGACTAATTAAATTAGTTTTTGAAGATAAATAGCTATTTTATTTCGATATAACAATTTATAATATTTTATCTTCGTTACATTTATAATGCTTGCGGTTTACTCGGCTTTTATTTCGTATTGGAAAATGAACGAAAGCAATTAACAGATGACTCACAGTTTTATGGCGATAGGGTGTCGATTTTTCACGAAACACAACGATATTGCATTGCAGTTTTGAGACGAACGTGACAGGAGTTTTTAAGAATGGCACGATGCCGGGGAGAGGGGGAGAGGAGGAGAAGAGGAGGAGAGAGGAGGCACCACATATGGCCGTCGGGGAGTATTAGATAATGGTGTTAGCTGTCCCCAATATATTCAGTCACCCTATTTTTAGTGGTAGCCTCGATACAAAGAACTCCGGGTATGCAACACGCACGTAAGCAGAATGCGCGTATTGTCGTTGGTCTCGTTGTCGCATGCATGTTTCGTCAATAGTGTTATTCTGTTTGTTATGTCAAGAATTGTTAACGTTCTAACATTTTATAAAGAAAATCTGTTTTGAATATATTTATTTTAACTCATTTTAAGATAGAATCTGTTATTTGTGTAACATTCATATTATTATTATTATTATATAAGAAGAGGAAGAAGAAAAGTTCTTAATAATTGATATAATACAATAATTTTGTAAAATAATATAATTCTATATACATGTTTCTCACTGTATAATATTATTTCATAAATTTATAAAAAAATTTTACATATGACAGAGCTAAGAAGCTTTCTTATTTTTATCAACGGTTCCCAGATATCGCGTGCAATATCAATACCAGAGGCTTGATTAGCTTTCCAAATGAAAATCTGACATGGACGGATACCCACGAGATATTAACGTCTACAGAATGGATCAGGAGGTTTAGAAAGGAAGGAAGGCGGAGGTGCAGTTGAAAGGCGAAGGGGGGGAGTTTGGTTGATTTTGAGGGGTTGCTACGGGGGTTGTCGTGGCGTACCCCTGCGGGCTCCCGCTCTCGGCTCCTAGATGCCAGGGTGGTTTACCCCCGACGACCGTAATACGCTGTACGAGGGGTGAGAGTGCAGCGAGTGTATACGAGTTTGTGTACGTGCACACATGTTAGAATGCGGTATTACGTACGTGGGTAGCCGCGTCTTTCGTGTATAGTTGACGACATTGATCATAAGTGCAAGAAAGGAAGTTTGCAATGTCTAAATATTTATATATGTTATTTGTAGAATTTTTAAAAAGTATTCTAGCCTATGTAATAATTTTTACTCCTTTTCTTAACTGCTCCAATTTTAAATGAGCAGACACTTTTATGAATTATAAATACTAGCGATCATTATTTATCAATCAAGAAAAATATGTACGATTAATCGTACTCTTCTTTATTTGGCTGAAGCTACATTCTTAACTAATAAAATATTGTCAGTTTTGCTTGTATTAATAGATATTAATTTCGAAATAATGTCGTAAATGTTTAGAATGTTTGCTTCCGTAAACTTCATGCGCTATACCACGTATGACATTGAATAAGGCATGCTGTGTTCAACGAAAGGGGACCACTGGACCAAGAATAATCGATAAATCTGCTCTAGAAGGGCGAGCCCATCCCCTGTAGTCTGCATCCAAGCGATCTTTAGGATCAGTAACGACACGCTTGCTCCTTGAAAAAGTGTGCCGCGGTGTCGCCTTTGAAATATGAACAATGTTCGTATAAGCAGGATTTCCCTCCATAATATTTTCACGATTTTTTTACAAAAGTGTATGTAAACAACAGAACGATTTATTTAATACTTATTTTATGTTAATATCGAATGCGATCTTGATATCGCACAAATAAAATGTAAAAATGTTTAAATGGTTTCAATTTTATACTCAAATAATTATGAAGATGATTATATCATCACGCTTTTTTAAAATCACTAAAGAAATCTGTTTGTTTATGGAATGTGATAAGATCTATCATTCGAGCGAGCGAGTTTAAAATTGAAAACCAATGATACTTCTCGTTGTTCGTCAGGATAGTGTCGGGAAAAAGGGCGAGAAGTTCGTAATCTATGTGAGAACCTCTGCGGGGTAAGTCTCACCCTATCCAGTCATGTGTGATGGACCTAAATGGATGAGACGCACCCCTGCAGCGGCTGCTGGCCTATCGGCTGTCCATAATTTTTGCAGCTATTCCAAAGGGTAATATCTGGAGGGTGGGTACACGGAGCTTTCTGCCTGCGAGAGGATAGGTACTAAGTACCTACTTGCTCGGGCATTAAAAATGCCGGGATGCTTTTGCCACGTACGTCTAGACCCCAATCTAGTTCAACCTTCTGCATCCTCTATTCTCTTTCCGTCGATAGCCAATATAAGATATAAAATATAGTTGTAAATATATTTTTGTCGAATATTTTATCAATCTAAACGAACTTTCTGCAAAATATGTACATGTTGCACTTTTATAACAAAATTTGATATCTCAAATTCTTAATATGTCTACATTAAAAAATATTTTGACGACAATAATTTTCAGATGAACTTAAAAGTCAATTTTCCTTTCACGAGAACGTAGAGGAAAATTTTCGTTTTAATTTTTCAATATTTTTATATTTTTATAATTCTTTTTGCTGGGTATAATTCCCATTTAAAAAAAAAGGTATAGCTATTTTTGTAAATCTTAGCAATGCTATCATAACACGATGCATTCGACTCTTGAGAATATGTACATTTCGCGTGTTGCAAGAAGAGGCCTACAAGGTTCTATACATTATTTAAAAGAGTACGAGAGAGAGAGAGAGAGAGAGAGAGAGAGAGAGAGAGGGAGAGAGAGAAGCTAACTGGAGATATTACGTAGGTTCATTTCGATGTGAATCGATTTGGCAAATTGGTCAATCGTTGAGGGGTCAGAATTTCAGTAGCGGCTGCGATGACGGGGTAGAAATGAGGCTGCTGGTCCGAGAGGGTGGTGTTGGGTTGTACCAGGACGGTGGAAGGAGAGACGGTGTAAGGAAATTGTTCCGACGTGTCCACTTCCTCCCGGACTGATGAGTTCCGTTCTGCCGTTGGATGGAAGCTGGGTGGACCCTCGCAAAAAGAAACCGAGGGTCCGGTCCGGTCCGAACGCTTCGAACTTACCTACGAATTTGATCGGGAAACCGATTTCGTGGATTTTGAAACAGGTCAGCGTAACGTGGTAAAATCGTGAAATTCGTATTCGAGCCGAGTAACTTAATTCTGAATGCATGTGAAAGTCATCGAGTGAAAGTTGCAACGAGTTGTAAATCAAGATATGGACTTGAATATATATATATATATATATATATATATATATATATATATATATATATATATGTATGCCTTTATTCTAGAATCTAGATAAAAGCCACAAATTCATTTCTTAATTTAGACCTGCAATCACTTTCTAATTTTTCTTTTAGCTGTTACCTTTACCTTTATTGCTTTTTTTGGTTTTTCTTTTATGGACATCAATTCATCGAAAGACAGGTAGTGGTTGCAATTGATCTTTAACATATGTCATTTTCTGACATAGGTCCCAAGGACACATTCCATCATGACAGTTGAGAATAAATTATTTTCGTACAAGAAGAAAGGTTCGATTTTTTCTTTTCAATTGCATTTTAGTTGGTTAAATTCTCTTTTACTTTAAGATTACTTAAAGCTATTTTTACAGATAGTCAAATTATTTTTAAATACAATGTGTTCTGGCAAATACTTGGATGTGACTTTAAAAGTGGTTGGTAAATGTATAGTGTGGCAGAATTTTTCGATTTATTGCTTTTCCTAAGATCGATCTAATCTAAGGTCTCTTCGGTATCCGCAGTTTCGCGATATCGCTAATGAAAAAACATCGAAGAAAAAGAATTTTTGATTACATGGATGGTCGGAATGAGTGAAAAATTTCAACACGCAAAGGAACAAAAGGGCGGCGGGCCCGTTCTACGAGCGAAAAACAAGTTTCCTCTCGGAAACAAATGTAGAAAGATCGATCCGCGTTCCGCGAAACGACGGCGTGGCGCGCCGCGCCGTGCCGCGCCGATTTAGCGGCGAACACGGCCTGAAAATCGGTGGTTTCCGCGAAACAATTCGCCTTTTCAGCGGCTCTCGCTGTGCCAATCGACGATCAAACAGCGCCAGCGCCTCGACGAAACAACGACGTGTGTGTGTGTGTGAACGCACTACGTGACGTACACGTGCCTGTGGGGCAGGTACTCTTTAATCCGCGACAGCAGCCGCGAGCGGGTCGATAACCGATAACGAGGTCGGGGCATTGCGATGCAAAACAGCTCGTTAAACGTTTTTCCTAAGATCGCGCGATGCCGCGCTTTCGCTTTTACCTTCGTCCTCGAGCGGCCACGAGCAAAAGACGTTAAGTTCGAAGACGGGGCGCGTCTGTCGAAGACGATAGCGATTCTGTATTTCGTCGAGAGAGGAAGGAAGAGAATCGTCTTCACTGTCGTTGCGAATTCCTCTCGAAAGAAGCTTATTATTTCCTCGATTCCCCGCCGTACATCCCCCTCCGGACTTTTACGAAACGCCGTGTAATCCTCGACACGTTTCACAAGAACAATTAGTCGCAACAATGAATCGCAAAATCAATAAAAATCCTTTGAATAACTTTGCAGAGAAAGTCTTTTGTTTATTTCGGTTTATTTTTATTTTATTATACTGCTATGTTCCACTGCTCTCAGCATCTTTCGGAAAGATCTCTCACAATCAGTATTGCTTGATCTGAAAATTCGATTATTATTTATGAAAAAGCTACAAGCAAATTGAGAAACTAAAACTATCTATATTAACATTAAAATTGTTAATAGATTTACTCTTTTCCATTATTGCAATCTCTGCAATTTCTATAAATATATATCATTTTCTGTAATATAAATATATTTCACGTTTTCGTGGCAACGACTTAGTAAGTTTTTTGTCAACGTTAACCATATATATTATCGGCGTAAAGCGTAAACGTGGACCGGTCTCGGTTCGCCGATTTGGCTCGACCGATCGCGTTGACACTGCCTCCGCAAGCGTGAAGAGACCTTTACGAGCGCGTAATCCAGTGCGTACAACGCGATCTACGTACGTAAACGAAGCGTCCCAACCCTGCGTCCAGCAGCCTCTTTCGCATGCGTAGCGCCTGCGGTCGGTGCGTTGTTGGGCAGGTGAACCGGGGCGAGAGCGACACACACAGGAGAGAGTGGGCGGGGTACTTACTAATTGTCCGAGCCCTTCGCCCCTCGACCTGACCCCCTCATCAACGCTGATTGCCTAACTCTAGGACCCTCAAACCAGGGTCCTCACGATTCTAGACTAGCGAAGAGGATCGACGTCCTCTGGCGTGTCGACGAAGCGAATCAACCGCTCCTTCCGCGTCGCATTATACTTGAATTGTTCCAAAGTCCTCGTTGATCCTCTATCGATCTCCGTTTGACTAATTGGAATAGTTAAAATAATTCTATTTATTTCGCCTTTCGACTTTCACTTATTACATAGACTGATTAAAATAAATTTGATTTTGTACTTGAAATAAAATTTTTATTTCGTTGTTGTGAATCTTTTACATATATTCGATAAAGTACACGAGATGTGAACCATTATATAACTAAACTTTTGCGAATATATGTAAATTTTGTTGCTGCAATTAACGTAGTTATCTCGAAAAATATTCATTTTCCCTCGGTTTATACTTTATACTAATTGTGAGATCGCGAGGTTAAACGCGATAGCTCGCACGTTGCAACGCGTAAAATACCAAACGGTTCGCCTAATAAGAGCGGCTTGTTTCGAAATCGCAAGTGGAAGTCTGTATACACCGAAAGTCGATTATTCAGCTCGGGGATCCGCACGTCCGCGTTCGCCCGTTGATTTTTTCCATCCCATGCCGCGGCTGACTCAATTATACATGACGATTCTTTGAGCAAACATTAGTTAGCGCCGGCTGGCTCGCGCGTCGGATTGGCTTGGATCGGCTCGCCTCGGTTGATGTGGTGACCCTTCATGGTTGCTTGGTTCCGTTGTCTACTCGTCAACGAACAGCCCCACCGTTACGGGGTGTCAACGCGGTTCTCATTTTCTCGCCGGGGATTAATCCCATTAAGCGTGGCGCAAAGCTGCGAGATCGCCAAGCTACGCGATCGATTGATCAGTCACTTTCGAAATATCAGCGCAGTCCGCAGATTCGATCGCGATTTTTAATCAAGGCGATCTGATCAAGATTTTACATCGCGCCTGTATGTTACGTGCCACGATGCCACGTATCGAATTTTCGCTGCAGCGTTTTCGATCCAAAGGCATATATCGGAGGCGCGTACACGTCGCACCTGCAACCGGAATGCGAGAATTGAGTTATTCGACGTCACCGAGATTAACTGCGCTCGTACTCTGTGCACCAGTTGACAAACACGACCGGAACAATTCAGAAAAAAAACTATCCCTTACCCCAGGTCGTGTTTCAGCGTGATGCAGCACAGTCCCGACGGACATTCCGCGTCATCCGACATCTCGTCGAATGAACTGAACGTTATCGAACCGCGGTTGCGTTATGTTCGTGTTTTTACGTGGAGTGAAATTAAGTGCGCGTAATTTTTGGCGAAAAATCACATCTCTACAAAATAATCCATCTCTTTCGTGGTTCTGCCGATCTCAGATTGGCAAAGAACCACTGACACCCGCCAGATTTATTCGAGAGACCTGAGAACCGCTGATGTCCCCGAACCTATAGGTACTAATACAGATCTCACGCACTCCCCTCGATATAAACCATTCTCCACCCTTGTGTTCGCCGTATGGGATCCCTTACGCACACACGAAAGAGACGGAACGATTGCGCGACGGTACGACCATTCAGATTTAAATCGCGACAAAAAAATATGGATTCCCCTTGCAGCAGCACGGAGTGCGACGTTCCGCTCTCTTTCATATTCTTCTTTTCTATTCGCGACGCCTCGACTGTTCGACGACACTTCCTTGACACTTTTGAGAATAGATCTCGCGCGCGACGATATCGATCATTCTTAGGATATAATGGTGATCGATCGTTAAATTTAACTTTAAAGGTGCTGAGAAGGATGTGATTAAATACGACAGATTGTTTAAATGTTCTTATGCGGATTCCGATTTTATTCATTCTCGTTGCATTTCTATCATCTATTTACATTAAAACTCTGGCTTATAAATAATATCAATATCTCTGTTTTGGTCTCTCTCTCTCTCTCTCTCTCTCTCTCGCTCGCCCTCCTTTCTTCACTCATTCACTTATATGTGTACTTCCATGAACACACAAAATGTAAATAAATCTTTATCTCTCTGTAACTATTTTATTGTCCACGAACTATATACACAGTACATATACAATTCGTTTCCATATATACATATGTTCAAATTTATAAAATTCATCGGGAATTTTATAATTTTGATTTAATAAAATTTATAAAATTCATCAAATGAATTTGTAAAACTTGAAACATGTGTCCGCAATGGTAGACAAAACGTCTTCGATGCGTCTCGGAATATCTGAAAGCTGAGTTATTAAAAAAATTGATGATTAATTTTATAAATGTATAAAATTTTTGCAATTTTTGAAATTTATCGCGTGTTTGATATAATTTTATATTTATTCATAAAACTTATCAAGTTTGTAAACTCTATTCATTCGTAAAATTAATCATTAATTTTTTCGTCTACCATCACGGCGATACGTTTTCACTAGCCTTCGCCCAAGATATTCGGGATCTTGTTCTTGTTACTTGGATCTACGATTTTGAATACGGCCTCCATACTTTCGCAGACGGCGGCGAGAGTTTCGTCGACGGAGACGGACTCCTCTGTGAGGGTGATAATCTCTGGGAAATAAGCGCGGTGGGCGCTTTTAATTCATTTCTCGTGCCCTCGGTTGATTTTTTGGCGTTTCTATCTGGCGACGACGACGAGGATGTGCTCGGTGGTAAGGTGTTGTGTCGAAGAGGCACGAAGGCACTTCGAACCTCTTCGGTTGCGGACTCACTACCCGATTCGCTAGAGCTGGGCGGCGTTCTGGACGGACTCGGCGCGAGCGTCAGAACCGATGTCATCGCGTTCGTCGTTGACACATTGGTTGTCGTCAACGCCGCGTAATCGGGATAATTATTGACGTATTCAAATGGATACGTCAAAATTGGTGAGAAGGCCGAATTGAATAAATCGGGGGGTGATGGTACCGCTCCTGAGGAAGAAAGAATCGGTTAATCTCGACCGTTCGTTCGCGGGGGCGAACGTAGTAGTAAGTCACATTGTTGTTTCAACGACGAAAGGGATGTACGTGGCTACGGGACGGGAAAGCGGGGCGAGGGAACCGTAGAGGGGTCCGCTGTGGGAAAAGAGAGCTCAGACTCACCCCTCGGTCCAGCTCACGGAGTATGAATCATCGGCAGGCGTCGCGAACTCGACGAAATCGATAACGCGGATTCTCTTTTAAGACTTTTTTCACGTTCACGATACATAAAAAAGTGTGAAATATTTTTCCCGCTCAATCAATTTTTTTTCCTTTCTTTTCTGAATGCGGTAAATAACGGGATGCCAGGATCCAAAGTACGCTCGGGATCCAGCCAGGGATTGAATAAGTCACCAAGTCCATGAAAATCGGGGCTATACTGATAATCCGTAAAATACATCGGAGATGCTTGATTACCTTTAACTAAAGCAGGATGCGGCAAATAACAGGATCCAAAGTACGCGGGATCCAGCCAGGGATTGAATAAGCCAAGTCCATGAAAACCGGCGCTATACTGATAATCTGTAAAATAAATGACGGGGATGCTTGATTATATATACGTACGCTAACGACCAGCTACGAGCGTTGGAAATAGATTTCATCGTTTCTTTCAGTCTACGCGTTCGACTAACGTTTAACGTTTAAAGTTTTATGATCCACCGGATTCTCTCGCAGTCTATATTGCGGTTGTGCGTTGCGTTCTTAAATTTGCGATAAGTTAAGAGACATATAAAGCCGTTACAAAAGATTTTACTTAAAGAACGAAATATTCGTGAGAGACACGACTAACGAACTGATAAACACCGCGAAAAAGGAACTCGGCCACCCAAGATCTATAAAAGCGAAGATTAACGGCGCATCCCCGGGCGATCCGGAGGAGCAGCTAGTGTATCTCTGTTTATACGAGCGTGGCATAAAATCCGTTATTACGACGTGGCGCGAGTTTTCGTGGCGCGGCACATGCTACCGCCATATGCGGTGCGATAAACAAACGCATAAACGCGGCTTCTTTTGCAGGCGGCTATCTTTCCCCGTCCCCGTCGCCTTCGCTGCCGCCGCGCCGGTTACCGTCTTCCGCGTCTCTCCTGACTTCTTTCCCCGGGTGCCGACTGCCGACCAATAAACAGTTTGACTTAGTGGGCCACGACGACCAACCGGCGGCGCGGCGGCGTTTCGGGGAAAATAAACGCGGCAGCCGGCAGCTAAAGAGCGTACCGCCGACGAAGACCTCGTTCTCGCGGCTTGACACGATGCCAGATCTGGCTGTGTCCGTGTACGTCGGCTGCGTGTGCGTGTGTATGCTGCATGTGCTGATGTGCTCTTGCGCGGCGTGCATGTGCGCGCGCTCGCTCGTGCACGTGCGAGCCGACGCTCGGTGTCGAGGGCTCGGCACCGTTCAGCGGCAGCGGCACCGCCACCACCTCGCGGTTTGAGGTCCACCAGATATACGCCGGATTATTAAACGCCCGCGAGGCTCCGACGCCCGTTTGCGGATTCCGCGGTGGTCACGGAGCTTCCGACGACTTTCGGACCCGTCGCGTCAACCGTCGGTTGAATACCACCCCTCTTCTAACAATGTCGTATCTAAGCCCCCTTCCTCCCCCTCATCGGATTGTCGGACTGAGTTTCGTGATTACTGTATTTTTTCACGCGACGTTAATTTACGCAAAGAATGGAATTTAGAATTTGTCTTGAATCTACGTACTCTACCCACTTTTACACCAACTCCGACAACTTTCTAAATCAATCTCTAAATTGCTTTATTATAAACTTGAATTCTGGAATATTACGTATTATTATTAAATGCCAATCTCTCGCGCGAAATACTTTTGTATTTGACCTTATTTTTCGAAGAGAATAACAGTCGCAAGCCACTATAATAATTACCATTACGACAAAGTCAAATATATGTTATTATTTGTATTTGTATATCGACTTACTCGACTTAGATCTCGGTTCGCGTGGTCCGTCTACTGTAACCTTGATAGCTTTGGCGTACGTGGCTACTTGGTACGGCATCGTGTTGATCTGGATCGTTAGAGTAAATGATTTTCCTGTAAACGAAAGTGAAGTCTGTTTCTTAAAGTTTTGTGGATACTTGGAGGAGCTCGTACATTCGTACATGTAAATGCAGATTCTTAGCTCACCTCTTCCACTACGACCGACGAATCTGAGATCGTTGAACTTGGCGACCTGATTCTTCATGACCGCCGTGCAATTCCTCAATTCGCCGCAACAGTTTTCGTCATTGCCAGCCTTGATGGTAACTTGCGTGCCATCCATGACATCGTCGAGAGCGATGACCTTGAATGCTACCGGAAGAGACTTGTTCGATCTCCAATGAGATGGTAAT
This sequence comes from Temnothorax longispinosus, assembly GCF_030848805.1. NCBI lineage: Eukaryota > Metazoa > Arthropoda > Insecta > Hymenoptera > Formicidae > Temnothorax > Temnothorax longispinosus. Next base: position 16,011,031 of record NC_092363.1, on the reverse strand, counting down.
GAACTGCACATGATGGTGGGGCTTCCTGTCGTTACCAAATCGCCATGACATCTTCTAAGAGAATCGTGGAGTGTTCTAAGGGTGTCCACCCCCAAGGGATCCCGTAAATGCATTCTTTTAATTCCAGCGAAAAATCCAATAGGGAAAAGTTCGATTATTTTTCAACTCAATTCAAACTCCTGCGCGCAACCACTGTTTTGGTGAACACGATCGATCACTGTTCTTTTCGTTATATTCACTACCACACTCGTACAAATAATAGTAGACACATGTTACTTCTTTTTGCCCTTATCTCTCAGCGAAGAAACTCCACTGTGTGCTCCTGATTTGAATTTCTGTTTCAATTGCACCTTTGTACCGCGAACTGGTAAAATGTTGAAGCAATCCGACGCGCACTCGATGCCGGCTGAGCGGATTCTAGTTTTTCGCAGCCGTAGCCGCAGCTATTTAGGGGGGATTTTTCTCCCCTCCAATTTTTCCGGAGCCCCACCCAGAGCAAGCGCGTCGACCAATGAGGACGGCGGTCGTGTTGTGGCCTCCGCGGCTCGCCGCCTTCGCCCCTAACCAGGCTTAGGGGGTGCTTTGCGAAAGGGGCTGCCTGCCTGCTGCCTGGCTCGCGCGAAGGGTGGCTTGGCGCCTCCGCTCTTCCTTAACGTATCCACTCGACCTCTCTCTTTCTCTCTCTCCTCTCTCTCTCTCTCTTCATCTCTCCATCTCTCCATCTCTCTTCCTTTCTCTTACTCCTCACTCGGTCTCTCTATCATCTCTGTCTATCCTACTTCATCTGTCTTCCTTTCTCGGTCTCTCTGCCTTCACGTTCTGTTCTCCTCGTCATGCTGGCCTCGTCACTACCTTTCCACCAACCGAGCCACCTACGCCACGCTTACGTGACGACGTAAATTCTCACGCGCACGTGTTCAAACTACCCCACCACGCACGAGTGATCTGGTCCGGCAGCTGCACGCGTTTCTTGACCTCCAAGGCTAATGCGTCTTGTCCAAGCGGTGAACCGAATGACATTTCGCGCGCACTACGATTTATTTATAATTTTCTAAATATGGAGGGTATTTTCCAAATATGATGCAATGTATATATAATTTAAACAAAATATAAGAAATGTCCTAGATTATATTTTTGGCAGTGGGATTATATTATGGGCAACATTTTTCTGTTTCATCATTAACTTATTTTTAAAAATTTCCATTTCTTTTAGATTTTGTGAAAAATAAAGGGAGATTGTGTGTGTGTGTGTGTGTGTGTGTGTGATCTCTCATTGCTTATATTTTATTGTTAGTATACGAGAGTATATTAAATGTGTTCTTACATTATATGTAAGAAATATAAATATTTAGCATCCTGATAATTTGATTGTTAATTATATATTATTTCATATATTATTGTATCTACTATAAATAGCTATGAATTTTTATAAAGATCTATTGTTTGCAATAAAATAATTTTAAAGTAAATTCTATAAAATTACGATAAATTATTTTACGAAAGTTATTTTAACAAATAATGTATAATATAAATTATATAAATTATATATATAGATATATATAATTATATTTATTTTATATATTATATTTATTATATATAATTTGTATAAAATAATTAGATTATTCTATAAAGTTAACAATTTTTTAAACTTGCATTAAGATTTCTTTATTTGAAAATCTTATGTATTAAACATCGAATACGATTTATAATTGCATATATTTAACGTCTCGTTTTGTTGAGGAAAAATTGATCCCAAATTGTAGCCCAGAAATTGAGAATTAGTATATTAAGATTTTTTATTTGTGATTGAAAGTGCAGATTAACGACATACAATGGGGAATAACATTTGAAATTTATAAAATAAGTATAAATTCTTATAAACAATCTATCTTTCCTTGACTACTCGATCACGATCAATGAAGAAATGTATACATAGACAAATTACATACATATAAATTCCAGCAAAAGGTTATTATTAAGAGAGACGTTCCTGCTTTAAAATTATATATCGATTAAAGTTTCTTGTGAAGGCAAAAAGGAGGCAAGTGAAGGGTACAATTGGGTCCGTGCAACACCGGTAATGGGGGTAATGCCGTTAACATTGGATAACGTATGGAACACTGAGGGGTAGCTACGGAAGATTTATTACAGAGAGAGGTTTTTCAGTTGCTCTTTTGACCTACTTTTACATAAAATAATGCTTAATTTTAATCTTTTTTAAGTTAATTTTACTCCTTTCTGGACTAATTTAAATGAACAAATTATAAAAGTGAAATTTCTATCATCTCGAACAGAGATGAATACTTTAAGTCAATAAGTGCTGATTATGTACTACACGAGATTTATGACAACAATCATTATTCTTGTCGGTTCCTATTCCTAGAAGGATTTATTTTCTATATCGTGAGGATTTAAGCGTAGCGATAGTGTCCTTATTTCTGATCAGTTATATTACCAATAAGTGTCTGAACGAGTCTCGATGCCGACGGTATAAATTAGATTTCAAAACAGATAATTTCAACGAATTTTGATTTTGTTATTATGGACACGCGAAAACAGAAATGTAGCAAGAAGTTGGCAAATTAGGCGACAGAAAATGCGTAGAAAATATTTTATTTCAGCTTTGATAAAACAATATCTATATTTATTAACAACAATAAAAAGTATTTTTTTATAGCATTAAATATTTATTTTATCAAACTTAATACTTAATGTTTCAATGCTTTAATCTCTAGTATTCAGTCTTACAATTAGTATCGGCCAAACTTTGGTTTGAGTGTCTAATGAGCAGCTCTTTGGACATGAAGTCATTTTAAAACGCGCAGTACATTGAGGACAACGCGTATAATGCAAGCGCGCTAATTTGAAGTCCATTAAAATGGATATATTTTGCGAGAGATAATAAATGAACAGCGTGTTTTATACGCGTTGCGTTTGCGAACGTATGTGAAAATGTTTATTTTACGCACTTTACACGATTGTTCTGGGAAAACCAAATCGTTTATCTTTTTTTCTGCTTTTGAATTTGCATTGTCACTTTGACTAAAGTATTGTTATTGTAACTTTTTTGGTGAAATCGAAACTAAACTATTCACATATTGTCTGCAAAACGATCTTCCAGAGATAATGCAAATGTATTGGCTAGAAATTTACCTCATTCATTTTAATGTCATTATACTTAAGTTTGTCCTTGAGTTTGTACATTAAGCAAGGCTTCCATGCGGCGCGGCGAATGATGCGTGTAGTGAAAAATTAGCATCAGGTAATTCTTATTTTTTCCATTTTTAGATGTGCTCACGGACTTCCTGCCATTTTCTCATCCTGTGTCAGAATTGTTCGGAAAATCTGGATAAAGTAATGCGTGAGTATTGCCATCGGTATTGTTCTATATAATAATGGATTTAGTTTGAATAATGGATGGTCATATCCTTCGATTTTATTAGATTATTTTATTAGATAATTAAAATTAAACTTAGAACAAATTTATTCGCGCGGTAAAGGGTTAACACAATATTATTTTATCGCGCGGTAGGGTCTCGGCTCTAACGATACGAAGTAATTAATAACGCCACTCTCGACGAGAAAGTCAAACGAAGCTGTAAGATCGCGTCATTCTGCGATTCATAACAACGAGAACTAATTTCTTAAAACATCTCTCTGCATGTTAGGCTTCCGTTTCCTTGCCAGTGCCCAGCAAAAGCTCCGGTTTAATATCGTCTAGTGCCTGCCGTGTCAAAGACACTATAGAGACTCGCGTCAAATGTCATATAATGCCGTAGCTTGGATTTTCTGAAAGGTTCATACGACGTCGGTCAATGTCGATAGAGACTTGTTAATACCGAAATCGTCAGCGTCGATTGTCTTGGATATTTCTAAGATTACAGTTACGCGACAGACATGATTATGTATCTCAATTCTTTATTTTGCACGAGATAAAATAATAAGGTAACTTATTACTTGTCACTTGAGAAAAATAACAAGATCATAATTATCCATTAGAAGTGCATTAATGAGAATTCAGGGATACTTAACGTATCGCTCGTTTGTTGCGTGAAGGTAACAAGAAGCGCGACTTCGGCTTTTCGACTCTTAACAGCGACTCACGTAACACGTTGGAGTCGCATATCAGAGTCGCGGAATTTTCGCGGGGATGGATACCTTTCGCCGAGAGGATAGGTGAGAGATACGATGCGCGAGAGATGCAAGGATGGTGGGGAAGGTGGCGTGCGGCGAGAAGAGAGAACGGGGCACAGAAGTTAACACGAGAGAGTGCATTGTGTGCGGTGAGCGAACCGGAAGCGTCGCCATACTGCCGTATCTCCCCGCGTCGCTTTTGTTTCCGTTTTCGTTGCTCCCGATCATTTTCTGCCCCTGCGCTCACCCCCGTCCGCCCGCCACCGCTATGTCCTTTTGTTTCGTCCGGTTCTCTTTCGCTAGTTCTCTTCTCGTCAGGAGCGCACTCGTACGTTAAGTTCGGTACGGCGCGACAAAGGGGAGTTATGTACGATCTTACGGGATGCGACGCATTCCTATCGCGCTTTCTCTCTCTCTCTTTATCTCTCTCTCTTTCTCTTCACAAAACTAGCGAGTCAGGAAAAATCGCGGTGTACGAGCTCGCACATTCTTCTTCTCCGCACAGTGCATATTCGAACGTTCGACATTGCAGTCTGATTGGTGCAGGATGGTTAGTAGATTTGCAACCTTTCTCTCTCTCATGGCACTTTACTTGTCTATAGTAAGCTTTAAATTTTACTCGACGATGTTACACGTTTTTCATGGATTTACGTTCAACCGTGCTGATGGAAGTTCTCGGCGCTCCGTCCGAAAAACGCAAACACGCATTAGGGACGCGTGGATCCGGATTGCGTCAGGTTAATGGCATTATTCCATATTTTTCCATAAAACGCGGCAAGTAAAAGCCATCGGGTTCGCGTCCCATCGGGCCGCATCGCTCTGCGATACCCTGTCCTTTGATACCCATTATCACCGTCCGGTTACCTGCCATTAATACGCTATATCGGTACCTATTAGCCGGCGCACCTAATAACCTACAACCCGACTATAATGCCCTCAACACGAGACAGTCCGGATTCCAGTATACCCGTAGCGCATTCTCGGACCGAATGCCAGACTCGCTTACCAATAAACGTATCTCCATCTATACCTCTCTCTGTATCTCTCTCTCTCTCTCTCCCGCTCTTCTCACCCTCTTACCCTCTCACCGTGCTGTTCCATCCCTCTCCTCCTGTCCTTAATTCGAGTCAAGATTACAAATTGATTCCGTAGCAGTCTGTGTATGAATCAGGCGTCACGTGTTCGAGACGCACCCCTCGGACGCTACGCAGTCTACGCACCCTCATACACGTACACATATTACCGGCATATATATATGTACAAACGGATTCATTTGTGCTCAGCATAGCTCACTGATATACATCTTCATATAGTGTACATCGACGGCAGAGAGACGTAACTTGTTGTATCTATTATCTCGTTTCGCGTGTATAGTTACAACACAGAACTTAGATAGTTAGTGTCACTTTATCTCATAGTTGGATAATTTTTGTATAAAGATCTTTTTTTCTTTAGATAATAAATGTGATTGCGAGCGTACATGTATACGAAGATTTGTTTCGCGTGATTCTGTGACACGCGGCCCGAGTTTCCGACAACGCGACCCCTTAAATTTGCGTCGTTTAATATTCAAAAATACGTCGCTATAAAATTCTGGACGACATCGAATAGAATCCAGTATGTAAAGTCCTATACATCCCGATAGATGGAGATAGGATTTTTATTTCAATCTACCTGGATTTGCGTGGATTTCCATCAGTTTGATTTCGTATGGGTATAGAGTTTTTCTCGTGGCAGCTTTAAAAATTTGGATATACCCACTTTTATTCGAATTTGTCGGACTTACATTTGCATTCCGCACGGTTTATTTTCTCATTGATTATAGCAACATCTGTTAAGATAAGTTAAAGTAATTGTATATTGTGTTATATACATATATTATATTATGATAAATATATATGCTATGTCAAAGAAAAAAAACATTCGACTGTAGATTGTATCGAAGAGTTTTAGACTCAACTTGAAGACAATACTAGGTCTTGTTTTTGAAATACTATATACCAACGTACGCTTGCATTCGTGCTCCATGATCGATGCCCCGGGGCATTATTACTTGCAGCCCCTTATCTAGTATTGTTACGAACCCTATGACGAGTGGATGTAGGGCGAAAGCAGTGGATTGAAGAAAGAGAGAGAAAGAGAAAGAGAAGGGGGCAGAGAGGGAAAGAGAGAATGCAATATGTGTGGAAAATCGGTACTACGTGACAAATCTTGATTGAACAATTTTAGTATGACGCACGTGGTACTGATGAAGCTTAGAAATCCGATAGTCATCGTCGCGAGCTGAGATGTCAAATATATATTTCTGCTTATTGTCGTTATATCATCGCAGCTCGATTTACGGTACGTTTTATTTAATAAAACGCGCGAAAATTACGCCAAGTAATTAAAAGTTAATTAAAAGTTTCTAACAATAGAGAGAGAGATTATTGTACCTATAATAAATTTTTAATGTGTTTTATCTGAATTTTTTAACGAATCTTTTTCTAATTAAATGATGGTATATAGTAGTATTACGAGAATTATATCAGAGACTATCTCATAATCAAGTAAGACCGAAGACAATGTAATCCGGGATGGCTCATCGAGTCGGGATGGAACGGAGTTAGATTCTCTCTCGGTATTGCCTCATTAATGCTCGTGCCCTCCTCGAGCCTTGGGCGATGCGATAACCCTTCGACGGTCTTCCGTCCCTTTAAGTTCTAGCGCTAACTCCTAAGTAAGGTCACCCAGCAATTTCCGGTAGCCATCTTCACCATGACCCATCGTATACCTCAACTGTGATAGTCGAGAATTTGCGAGGGACGCGAACACACGTGTGACGGGTAGAAGCGAGATTTCGAAAACGCGGGGATTGAGAACGCAGGGGCTTGCTTGAATTAGGGACGATGTGTCTGAGCAGGTTGTTCGGTACTATCTAGTTAGATTAGAGGCAGTCAAAGTATGGGGCATTTATCGATTAACACACACACATTGCGGCAGAATGAAAATTTCCTTTATACAATAGAAAGAGATACGTCTTTCACACACATATTTCCTATTTTTCTCAACTGTTTTTAATTTGATAACGTGACTGTCATTCCACATTTTTTATATATCTCTTTTTATCATATTGTCAGGAGAATGCTATATTCTATCCTATCCCATGTCTGGTCGTTTATCATTGTAAAAAAACATGATATGTGTTTCTCGAAAGTGTATAGCAAATTCTTTAAAAACATAAAAACGTTTGAAAAATACAAATCTAATCTTGCGCAACGATATGCGAAATTCGTTTTCAAGAGAAAGAGAATACGGGTGATCTAAAATTTTGTGATTTGTTCGGACCAACGGAGTGTTTTTACAAAAAGTAATGACGGTAGCAACGATAATAATCCGTTTAATTGGCGCCCCGACCAAATCCAGGCACAATGGGATTAATTTGAACCAGCAGCGCTGTTCGCAGCACCGGTCTCCCTCCACACCGCGCATGATTTATTTTATTAGAGTAGCTGCGCTTCGGTCCAACAAGCTGGCCATCATTAGAATCGTAAAATGCGGCGCGGACTGGCGTTCGCGTAAAACACTAATGAGACGCGGCTTAGCGGTTATGGATTTAAAGCGATTTCAGCCGAAGGAAAGCTCGACTCGAAATTATTTTATCCTCTCGGCATAAATATACACAGTCTACGTAAATAATAACGAGTTCAAGATGTAATCCGTATACGTAGTAGTCCGCGCGAATTATCAATCTCTAGTACAATTACGTTTATTATCGAAGGACACGGAAAGGCGCTCGAAGGATATGTCAATCTCTTCTGAACGTGAACGTGAGAGGACATCCGGTCGAATGATCGCCGCGAATAGTTTAGGGCGAATTCTCACCCGGGACTTTTGGGCGGACGGTGGTGTTAATTCCATTTTAACGCTCGTTCTCTCCCCGCCGCGCCGGATCGAAACTACCCTCTAAGACCGTTGCATATTTCATGGCGCTTCGGGGAAACCCGAAGTCTGAAGACTCGGCCCGATTTATAATTCACCTTCGTTCTCGACTAATATCGATTGGCGAGAGTGGCTTTGACGAACTTACTTAGGTTCTTGGGGGATATGCACCCTTTATTTGCTCCTTGTCTTCGTCCCGCATATCCTATTCGATCTGAAATGAAAAGTGAGTAGCCAAATATTTGCTGAAATAGTTATTCCCACAGAATTCTTTTACACACTACAAGGAGATTACTCTTTTTACCTAGAAGATCCGATTTGGTAGGTTGAATAAAATATTTAGTTTTGAGTTAAACTCTTTTCTTGGATCAAGCAAGACGTAGTGCGATGCGAAGTGGATGACAAAATAATCGGGTAAGATTACATCACAAGCGCCATTGTGGTCTCCACCGGTTTCAAGTGGATCACTATGGAGTATGGACTCTTGAAGAAGCGCAAACATTTGCCGAATCTCTTTCAACTATTCTCGATGCCTTTTCTAAAATGAAAAACGGTCTGTCGTAACGATGGGGCGCGCGGTGTATCATGGTACCCCACAGACAAACGTGTCATGTGTGCAAACATAATCGGAGGGGTCCGCTTATCCCCGGTGCAGTATGTAACAAAAAAAGAAAATAATTCCCATGACACATCCCAAGACCGCTTTTGTGTCATTTTGACGTGTTAATCGTATAGATCGTGTTTAGCTGCAATTCTTTCTCTCTCTTTCTCTCTCTTTCTCTCGTTCAGTGATGAATTCTTCAAAATAAAAATAGGAATAGAGAAAGAAAGAAGAGGAGCAGATGCACGTCGACTTTGGAGCGCGTCACTAAATGTGTACACGCGCATGAATTTTTTACATGATCGACTACGATAGCCATTCGATCAATCTGGTTATGCATCGTATTCTACGAGATGAATTAAATCATGTACAATATTTCATCTCGACAGCGTGCATCTGTTACCTAAAAAAATTAGCTAATCTTTGCCGCGTCTAACGAAAAAATCAGAATTATTTCGCAATTATGAAACGCTGGAAAGTCCGATTGAATTTCACGGAGATTGGACGAAAATGATCAGAGAAACGATATTTTCGTATTTAACACGATCTCGCAGGAATTTCTTTAGATTTGATTTATCGTAAATCCGTGTTGCCAGTTGTAAACGATAATTCTAGCGGCTTAATTAACTGCAATTTTTCGTACGCAATATCTGATAAAAAATATATGTATATATAACAGATAAAAGTAACGTCGCGGAAAAATTGTGTCAGGAAAAAGTTGGCGGATTTTTGCGATTCAGCTAAAAGCTCGATGATTGTTTTGCAAGTGTAAACGGCGTTGAAATAAACGTCGGAAAAAATCCATCCCGTATTTTTCACGAAGTCAGTGCCGGTGATCAAATCGGATTAGGCTATAGCTTACATTAAATTAGAAAGCATAACCACTGTAAAATCGAAACTTTCGTATTTTAAGATCTTTGTATGTCTTTATTCCAAGTTTTGCTTCTCGAGATGGTCTTTCAGTGAAAGACGAGATTAAGATGAGTCTCACAGCAAGGGGACATCAACTACATATGGGAACGTGCTTTAAGTATAGTACCAAAGAGAGAGAGAGAAACTAGTCATCGTAAATCATTCATTGTTAAAATAAAACGTATGTTTTCAAATAAAGGATGTTTTCGAAGATTTATTGCTGTAAAAGAAATGTTTTAAATACATATAGATCTTTCAAAAAGAACTCAATTAGTGAAGTAAATATTACATTGTATAATATATTGTTATAAATTATATGGTCGCTAAAAAATATTTTTAAATACTAAAATTTTTTTTAAGCGCAATTACTTTTTAAAGTAGGTACGTAAAACTTTCTACTTTGGTGTATATTTTTGCATCGTTTTATAATTTTATCTTTTATCATAACTTTTTAATTAGGCTCTGTAACAAAGAATATCTAACATAACATATTGTTTGCTCTTTGTTTCTTAATATATTCTACGTATAAAAGAAAGCTTTTATTAACAAAGAAAAATTAGCATTATTCTTGAATGTTTCTTGCTTGATGGCGTAGATGACAGAAAGAAAAGCACAAAGAAAGAACATTTCCGCGACGATGCACTTTTGCGGAGTACTCGAGAGGGGAGCGCGTCGTCGTCCTTTGTGCGAATCGCTCACCTGATTTAACGCGGACACAGTGGTACTGAGAGGAGTGATACCTGACAGATGTTTTGGGATTTCTTAGGTTCCACGAGACCGCACCCCGCCCCGCCTCGGGCCGGTGAGACTTTGAAGTAGCCGTTCCCGCTGCAGCACCCTTCGTCGTGTTACGGCTGTCGAACGCTCTTCTTCGTAGACCTCTTCAAGCTCTGCGATCGATCAACCGAGGCATGTCTAAGTCTCTGTTACCCTCGATTCTCGATCCCTGGGCTACCGCGAGAAAAACCGGTCGCGTGGCTCGTAATCTGAAAGAGATGGTGCTTAACTAATGCCAGATGGAGCATTTTTCCATGGATATCTATAATTATGCTTTAATACTAGCTTCCTTTTTCATTGACATCTTGATTATACATATTTATGTCTCCGTTTTATGCTACATCATACTTTTCTTTTTTCTGTTATATTTACAATATTTTACTGGAAAGTTTTCGCTGTACTAATTTCTGCTGCTTGCAGTATAAATTGCAATTGATAAAACTAAGCCAAAGAGATTATTTTAATATAATAGGAATATAATAAGAATCTTATTTTCGCACACACTTTGTTTCGTAATCCTCTTTCGTGATGTAATATATCGGCATTCGTATGCGACACTGGCGGTAGCAGCGGCGTGTGTAAACCAGTAATTCCATTGCGTATGAATCGCAAAAGCCGGACTCGGCTGAGAGCCGTTGCAACTGCATCATTTCCCTCCCTCCTCACTTCCTATCTCGGTCGTGCGAAAGTTATCGAGTAATCAGTCGCGTATTGTTTTACGAGCCGCTGAATCGGAACGCCGATTGGACTGGCGATCACATGTGCGACACCGATGATGGTTGCCGACTAATTTGGCGGCCAGAGAGAGGTAAAAAAAAAAGAATAAAAGAGAAGAAGCCACACGAGACATTTTTACTCATGGTGACTGTCCGTTCCAAGTGGCTGGCCACCGGCCAAATCGGTGGGACTCTCGGTCACGATTTTATGCTGCGAATAAAATCGCTCGGTGATTTCTCGTTTGAAAAATGTTTCTAACGTGTATGGCACAGAGGTGACTCTCGGGCGTTTTCGGAACGACACTGCGGCAGCCGAAGACCTTCAACAGGTGGTGTTTAAGTTTCCTGAATTTAATAAGCTACTCTTGCGAGGGTGCCTTTTCTCTTATGAAAATAGCGATATTGAAAGCGGTAGCCGCGGGCGTTTTTCGCTGCCAATTATTATATTCATCTGGAATATGTTTAATCGAACCACTCATCTGCTTTTTTTAATAGCAAAATTAATCTAATTGGACATTTTTACAGCTATATGTATTTTAAAACCAATAACTCAATAACAATTTAATAACGTTAATTAGTAGTAGTGATTAAAATATCGTTCTCATGTTGGTTGTGTCTAGTATTTCTAGGGCACTGTTCTTGTACAAGTAGGGCGTCGCGCGAGTAATGGACACAGTGATCTATATAACATTTTCAGATGGTTTCGAGGATATTTGTCGGATTGTTGGGGAGAAAACTACTCGCCGTGCCGTTGATTAGCGGTCGAATCAGTCGTAATTGTCCGTAACCGAAATAGAATTATCGATCGATCCTTTTGTCCGACTGTCGTGTGTGGTTCGCAAGTCGCGACTCACCGAGCTACAGATTGATAAAAAAGTCATAGCTTTAATACACAAGTTGCTGTTAAAATGTACAGGCCGGTATTCATAAAAGCCGATGTAAGAAATATTAAAATATCATTGATAAAATAAATCTCTCTATGGATGCTCTTGTAATAAGGAAGCTTATAAAATAATATAAAACAATTTTCAATCGTCAAATTATTAAGCAGCGTGTTCTTGTTTCTTTACTTAATTCGAACGATGAGCTATTTTAAATTTTTGCAGGAGTTTTTTAATTGTAATATCTTATCTTATTCTTATACCATTAGAGAAAAGTCATTCTCTTCGTATAATTTTTCTTCCGTGCGAAAATTCTATCCGCGATTTCTGGTTTTCCTCGTAAGGAACAATTGATTCATTCATCGGTCCATCAGTATCAGTTGCGTGATACTTATAATCACCCTGTACAGAATCGCGGAGAGGTATTGCGAGGGTGCCTGAGGGGAGGAAGAGAGCTTGGTCGAGGGATCGGGCGGACGGGCTCGCGGAATGGAAGAAGGGTGCGGGGTATGCGAGGGGGTGGACTGAACTGACCAGGGGCGGTGGGGACGCGGACATATATACCTACCCGTGTTAGCAACCCCATTGATCTGGCGGTGGACGCGGCAAAAACGAGCTCGAATAGAGGAAGGGTCGGGGGTTAGCGGGTAGGAGGAAGTGAGGCTCGGAGGATGAGACGAGGTGGAGTGGGTGGTGGTCGAGTGGGTGGTGGTTGAAAATTTGCGGAGTGCCGAGCTGCACTGCCAGTATCGCGCGCTTTCTCTCTTCTCTCTTTCCTCCCCCGGTCTCTCTCTCTCTCTCTCTCTCTCTCTCTCTCTCTCTCTCTCTCTCTTTCTCTCTCTCCGTCTCGACTCTCTCGCGCGCACACTCTTTATATTTCTCTCTATCGCTCTTTGCGGGATGAAGCTTTCGTTGCTCGTAGCCGGTGTGACGCGGTGCGTCGGTGTGCCGCGCGCGCGTTACGAGAGAAATCGTATAGTACCGGCGAGCGTCCGCACGCGCGCATATATACACCGGGGGGTGAGTACAGCGTGTCTCTCGCTCTCTCATCGATGCCGTGGCGCGGTGGTGGCCGCGTGTGCGGAGTGGCGACGGTGAAAACGCGCGGCCTACCCATCCGTCCTGTCGAGATTCGGTCGGTTTGTTGGCCCCACGATATATGGACGAATTCGGTCAGGCTGTACTCCTGCTACGTGTAGATCCGTACGCGCACTCGGTCCTGCCGGACGCCTCGCGCTCTTTCACGTGCCTTCTCTCACTCTCCCTCGCTTCAATCCCTTTTCCCCGCTCCTCTCCTGCGCTCTCTTTCTCCGTGATGCCCATCACGGTATCAACCAGAAATGGTTATCTATTTCACTGGGTTAGCGTTACATGATCGTTGAGTAAAAGGGTAACTACGCGCTAGAATCGTCTCCGAGAGTTCGTCCAGCGACCTTGCCCCGGTAAACATGTAGAAAGCGATGAAATCCAGCTTGCCGCCGAGCGTGCTCTCGACAAGGGTTTCGATACGTTCAAAATGATTCGGCCCGTACACGCGCGTACGCGCCTCTTTGAATCTAGTACATTTCAAGTGGTGAAATCGGAGCCGCCGCCAAGCGTGCTCGACGGAGGTTTTGATAGGTTAAAATTATTTTCCTGCACACGGTTTGATGCGTGAAGCCACCGTTTATCGCTTATCGAGATAGCGCGTGAAATCGGTAAAGACCGAGCTGTTGCTCAGTATTTCTTGATAACTTACCATTATTCGCATTTTAAATTTCAATACCAGATGCAAGGATAAATTATTTCTAATCATATCACGAAGTGGCAATATTATTACTTTCACCGGTTTGTAATTTTGTGCGAAGCATCCGACTGCCAAGCACTTGTTGCCAGGAAGAAATAACAATTCGGTTCTACGCGAGAGACGTCGAGAGGTAATGTTAATTACCGGCGTTTCCGCAAGGATACGCGAGGGGCAAGTCAAACGGCAAGAGGAAAGCTCGCTTCCTTTCGAAATATTTCATTCTGTAAGACCAGAAATTCGAAAAGCGTGAAAACAGACTCATTTATATCTGTTTTCTGTGAACGCAACGTATTCTAGTTAATGAGAGATTGAGTAGTGAGAAATTCGATTAAATAGCCGATTTAAACGGTCGCGATAAAAACCAGTTTGAAGCCTCTAACTCTATCGATAAACTTTGTGGCTGAGTGGAGCGATAATAACGGTAGGTACATATATTCGACAAACGATATGCAATCACTGATTAAAAAAAAATTATCTTTCCACGAGCTTTACTGTAATTATAACTCTATCGCACGGGACGATCGATCGAATTACAGTTTAATAGGGAATTATTAATTCCGCGCGATTTCAGCTGCAAAATTTCAAATGGCTCGAAAGAGAGGTAGGAACGAAAGAAGAGAAAGAAGAGAAGAGGGGACTATTTTGTGAAAGAAAAACTACTGTTTCGGGAAATTGATGATAGTTTGCAAAAGGTCAACAGGAGAAAAGATAGAGAAAGAAAAAGAGAAAGGGAGGGGGGAGAGAGAGGGAGAGAGAGAGAGAGAGAAGAAGAAGGAGAGGGAGAAAAGAGATAGAAAGACGAAGAGAGAGGAGGGACCCAGCCAGTCGTATTATAAAAATCCACAAAATAACCGACGCGGTAGCCATTAGCGATGCTCTTTTAACCCTCGCCATTCAGCTTCGCCCTCGTGATGCGTGTAAATTTTCCAGCGGCGGTCGCTCTCTGGCTACATTTTTCGTCGAGTGCCACTGTGTGTGCCGCTCGCGCGCGGACCCACGCCATACCGCGCCGCGCCGCACCAGCCACCCACCCAGCCTCCTCGCCTCGCCTCGCCTCGCCGCCGTCCATACCCCATCCCAACCGAACGCGGCCACCCCAACGAGAGCACCCCCCTCGAATCACCCTCCCGGTGGTAATCCGACTGGCTAGCCACTCGCGCCAACAAATACCCTCACCGTCAGCCACCCACTGCCACCACCACTGCCACTTCGCTCCTTCCGCGCACCCCCGCGATACCCCCCTCGGCACTCACCGCTCGGAGCGCTCTGCTTCGCTTACCCCCGCGTTGCCCTCACCTTGCCCCGGTATCCCTGCACACCACTCCCTTGCCTCACCGCGCGCTCGGGTCCAACACCGCTGAGGACTCATCCCACCGTGACCCAACCCGCGGTACACTCTCTGGTGAACCACCCCCGACACCCCGAACACCGCGAAATGCGCGGTCCTGGCCTCGTACACGGGCCACCACACGTCGACGGGAAAATTTTTCACGGCTACTTCCGGCTTTCGAGAGGAGTGAGTGAACGAGTGAGTGAGCGAGCGAGCGAACGAGCGAGCGAGCGTATCCCCTGGAGCGGATCGACCGGGATTCCGCGGATCCAACGATCGCTCGCCCCTGCACACGCTGGCCACCGACGGCGCATGATTTTCGTCTCTCGTTGTCAGATGCTGTATACGAGTGAATCGCGTGAGGCTGGGCGGGTTTCCTGTTCCCTTTTTTTTTTGCCCCCGAATATGCGGTCGGCAGCGCTTGGTCGGTATTTAGTTTTCCGGCCGGTAATTTATCGTTTATTCTGTGGCGAGGATTTTCATAGCGTTATTTCGTGGAGATATTGTCCGCATAAAAATAGGTCAGTGTTAGGCATAAATGGATTTTGAGGCCTGGATGCAGGTCAGTGATTTACGTGTGTAGGATTATAAGATATATCGGTTGTCAGATACAGAAAGAGAGAAAGAAAGTTTGTCTCGAATTATTCTGAAATTTATTCTGTGTTTTCACAAATTATATACAAGATAAAACAATAAGCGATATAATAAAATTGAAATTGGGATTGGTCTCTATACAAGCTGATATTTCAGAGCATTTTTTATTATAGGAAGTACCTAGTGACGAATAAAATGACATTAATTTTTGAGCCTGGAACTGTAGCATTTACTTTTTCACATTAATTATAACAGGTTACGCACAACGCACAATCTCGATAAATCTATATGAAATTCTATTTCCATATTACAATAATTCAATTGCAAGAATAAATGTAGCTAAACGTTCGGCTTATAAAACGATAGAGGAGACACTACTGACTATCGTCGATAGCCATGAGGGACGATGAACGTAGCGATCGGCATTTTCCAGCATCGAGCGATGTGTGTTCGAGCTGGGTACACGTACACAATGTGCGCTCGGTGCGCTGCAACGAGGTCCAGAGCGCGATGCCTGTCATGGCCCTCCAGCATCCTTCCCCCGTTATCCCTCCCCTGGTCTATCGCCCTCGTAGTTCCATCGCATCGCGGCCACGCCGGGCGAACCGTTCGGTTCGGTTTTTAGTTAATGCCTCGAACCCGTCGCCTAGCCAGTCACGCCGATGGACTTTAACCCATTAAGGTTTATGCCTGTATCAGGGCCTGTGCGCAAAAAATTTCCCGCCCATGAAATTTGGCTGAGCGAGAGGTTCCGAAATCAAAGGGAAAACCGTACCCAACGATGGCCACGGGGAATCGACGTCCATTAGAGCGTGCGGGATAAAATGCATTGGATCGCACATCGACCATCGCGCGATAGTCGCGCGCGAGAACATAAGCGAGCGCGAGGACGAACGAACGAGGCATTAGTACGAGACGGGCCGGGTGAATAACGGTGAAAACGCTGGAAATAAATGAGCCGATGAATCGAGCACGACATCACACTCGCGGACGTGATAATTGGCCTTTTGCTTTTGTTTTCGACCCCGGCGCGGCGGGCGGGCGAAATTAAAGTTTCATCTTCCTAAAGCGCAGGACCGGGGAGAATTAGAGACGAATAGCAAGTGACAGAGCGACTCGTTTACCGACGATAACACATTGCGGCGGCGAGTCGGTCCAGCGGCGCCTGTATCACGGTTTACGTTTTGGTGGTCTTTACGGGCTCCATATCACACGGTTGTTTGTCTTCTCCTATCTGACCCCGCGCTTTCGAGCGCAAACGAGCACGGGGAAATTAAAGTTAAACGAAGGGCCGTTTTGCGCGTACAAAGAGGATGAAAGGAAACGATATACTTTCGAAAGTTTAGTTGATTCAGGGGAAAAAGCCGTCGACGGATATATATATCGAGATATGTAAAAGCTTGGTAAATAGGTAAAAGAATTCGCGATTTTTTGTCACCGACTGCTGGAAGTTATTTACATTTTTTTTTGCACAATTTAGAAAACGTCAAAATTGCGTTTCCGAAAGGATTGTTCAAAAGATCGACCGATGATCTCGTACGTTTGATAAAAGCGTTGATTGATTTCGCTTCGTGTTCAGTGAACGGAAGTTTACGTCGGGGTAAGTGTAGGAAAATAATGGCTAGTAATTAATGTCCGTGCCCTTTATGCGCGCCCTTTCGTTCTCACGGAGAACAACGGTTACATTGGAAGGGAACAAACTGCAGCCAGGTATTCGCCGCGCTCGGCCAACCGGTTAACCGGCAATTAGCCGATCTCGCTCGTAAATGTAAATTAGCGCCGAGCGGTCGAATCGACAACCGAAAAAACAGTAAATTATCGCCAACTGAGAGCAGGTGAGCGGATGCTCGCTGGCCAGAGGAGTGTTGGGAAGAAATTTTGTCTGCTTTCTGACGGCGCGTATGCGGCGGAATGGTCGGTTATCGAACGATGCCGCTGATTTAGATTTCAGAATTGTTAAGCTGCGATGTTTCATACCAAGTAGAGCCGTCAATTAATTTAATCAAGTCCAGTTAATATTGCATTCGATATTACAGTTCTTTTTTTAATGAGACATTTTTTATTTGCAAACATTTCACAGAATTCTATTTTGGAAAAGTGAGAATTATTTATAATAATATAATAGATTATCGAAATATGAGAGCAACTCAATGTAAGCGGAAATAAATCAGTGAGTGAGCTTTTAATGCAAGATCCGATTTACCATCCAATTCCATTCACTCATCATTATTGTATAATGGCGAATCAATCGATTTCATTGCATTTTTAATGAAATAATTTTATACCCGCGTTTCTCATTAGGACCAGAAATCAAATCAGTTTGCAATGTACTAGTTTATGCGTATGGGTTCAACTAACACGAAAATTTTTAGTTCAGATAGCTTCTGGTCGAGCTGTTCTTTCTTTCGCTTCATTTAGTCGTGAACCTCTACATGTAGGTAGTCGAATTGTTGTCGAGCTGACGGCACAGATTTCGAGGCGCTGATAGGAAGCTTCCGGACTTCCGGTGCTGACCCCGTCTCTCGTAGCCATCTCCGGAGACCTTCCTCCGTCGGAAAATCGTTAGCGCTTCCGATCGTCGGCATTTTTCTTTTCGAATGTATATCTATCTAACCGCCTGCGCCGCAGTCGTATTCCTCGTTATCTTTCGCGTCTCTGGTAAACTCGCACGTTTTACCGTCCAAGAGATGTCGGACGACACTTATTGTATTGGTGATTTCGTGATAACATGTACGTAATAATAATGATGATGCCGTTTCTTATCATTAAGAATCTGAGAGAATATTACTCTGTAAATAAGTGATCTCTCGCATATAAGATGTGAAAAATGCATATAATTACAAAGGCGTCTCGTTGCATTAAGCAATGCCATCTTATCGACACAAAGATTAATGAGGCATAATGAGAGACGAAGGTAATTCTATTGGCATCCAGTCTAGAGTCTAGACCGTCTGCGTATTCGTCAGCCTTATGTCGTTTCCACGACCCGGTTAGTAATTCCGAGTATCGCTGCAATTCCACGGCAGCTGTATGGTGGGATACCTTTCTTAATTAGCACGCGTCTTAAAGGCCGGTTACAAGGTACAAAGCGAATCGAAATTCACGGGGTCAGGATGTGGGGTCACGCGAATTCGAACAGGTGCGTTGAGAGTCCGGGATCAATTAGGGCTTGATCGATCGATCCACCGACTCGGTGGTTCGACTCCACCGCGGTCATAGTGGGAGAGAGCACGCGGCCAATTTCCACTTTCCAGAAAAACCTACTTCTCGTAATCAAACGTGTCGAGCAGCTCGTGAAAATCTAAAAATGTCAGTAACCGTATGAATAAAATTCTCGAACGTATAAAAAAGTAGCAGAAGTTCTTTACGAGATTTTTTTTTTTCACAGATATTTTCAAATTTTATGCGTATTATTTTAGGTTTTAAAGTATTATGAAAAATTTTGAAGTAATGGCACATTGATTGATTTACTATTTTGAAAAAAAAGATACAATATTTTATTAATTTTTATATTAAAATATTGTTATTTATAATAATATAACTTTTAGTAAAAGAGCAGTTAATTTCTCTCAATAATTTTGCAATTAAAATTATTAAAAAGTTTCTTTTAAGCTAGATGTTTTTCATAATCAGTACATAAATTAGAAGGAGAGTATTGAGATATTAATCCGCATAGACATTTTAATATCAGCCATCAACGATCAACAATTAGACTGTTATATCGAGTGCCATCACTCGCGAACTTCTTCTGATGACATGGATACAATAATATCAATGAAAATTATGCTCTCCCTAAAAAAATATGACACATCAATCTGCCTGGACATTTTCATCGTTGTGGAAAAAACGGACACGAAGTTTCCGTGCTTTCGTTTTCTGTCACCTCGCGACTTTGCCGCTAACGGCGGTCGAAAAAGGTAACGAGCAATAAAACTTCCAGCGAGCGACGAAGAGATAGAGTAAGAGAGAAAGAGAAAGATAGAGAAAGAGAATAGGGAAGAGAGAGAAGAGAAGAGGGGGGTGGGGGAGAGAGAGAGAGAGAATGAGAGAGAAGAGAAAAAGATAACACGATAGCGAAGGATAAAGAGAGAAAAAGAGAGAGAGAGAGAGAGAGGGAGAGAGAAAACTCGCCTGACGTCACACACTGGTAACGGCGCTTTATCGAACTCTCATTACCACCGGGAGGAGGCGACGGGAGGAGGGTGCAGAAAGGGGTAGGTTTGGTGGAGAGTGTGTTTTTCGGCCTCGTGTGGTCGGCCGCCACTCCCTCGTTGAACGCTAGCGCGTTCCCCTCTATCCCATACCTTTCTCTTTCTCTCTCTCTCGTGTCCTTCCGCCCTTCGATTCCCTCTACAGCGTTGCCTAACCCTTTTGACTCCCCCTGTCCGCCCCCCGCCCGCCACCGTCCGCCGCTCCCCCGCGGGCCCCGCACCCTTTCCTCCCGTAAACCGCCCTGTACCACCCTACGACCGCTGGACGCAATAATAAACAACCGCCGGTCGCTATGGCGACGCGTCCATCGCGCGCGAACAAAACACTGGACTCTCTCTCTCGCCTTGTCACTCTCTCTTTCCCTCGCTTTTCCTCGCACCCTTTCACGTTCCTCTCTTTCGGCTACCCTGCCGACGTGGTCCCGTTAATCGTCCTCTCTTTCTCCACGCACGGTAGTCGCTCGGGTTTGTCGCTTGCGCTGTTACACGCGTGCTGGGGCCGAACGACAAAGTCGTACGTATACGGGTGACGTTAAAGCGGGACCATTGGCTCGGTCCAGATTGCATCGGATGTACTCTTGGTCGGATTGTTGAGGTTTTGGGGTGTACCTGACCGCCGGATGCGCGCCCCGCCCGGTAATCTGCGGAGAAGTAAACCTTTCGCAGGCGTTTAAATTTCGATGGTTTAGCCATCGAGAGTCTAGATTATCTGTCATGATTATTTGAGCGTTACAAACTCGCGGAGCATTGCGTAGCTCTGCCCTAAGCTGATACAAATATATCTTAATCTTCTGTTTTCAGTTTGATAGTAATTTGTAATATTTACTGAGTTTATCAGCATAGTCTCACTTGCGTTTTTCAAGAATTACGTACAAGCTTAACGAGTTTAGTTTAATAAATAAAACAGAATTAAAAGTTATATATGTCGATGGATATTTTAGATTGAATTTCGTTGATAAAAAATTGGTTTCCGTATGACTTACAATTAGAGATTTACTATTTCTTAAAATGTAATTAGCAGGCTTTTTACGAAATTTTTTTTACAAAATTTTGTTTTTTTCTCTGTGATATTTCGGAGTTTTGGTTTGATTGATTTTATGACAAATATTAGCGGCCACTTATCAATTAATATTTCGATAGACATATTTATGCGAATTCAGTGGATTATGTGTCTATCTGTTTATTAAAGTGGCGTGAGAGACCACCTCTTTCCGTAATGGCGCGTGTCGGATGCAGCCTTGTATGAATACTCGTATACTCGTATAACCCGTATCAGGATGGATGGAAAAGTGCCTCCGTGTCGCCATCTCTGTACCTAGGTTTGAACGAAAGCGTCATTTCCTGCGTTCTATACCGGGAATGCATCTGGATGCAAAAAAATTTATTTATACCAAATATAAAATTAAATAAAAAATGACATAATGTGCAATTGTATAGATATTATTAAACACGTATCATATTAATTATCGTAAGATGCTATCGTCTAATTGTGCGATGGGGCACACAATGAAAAATCTCTCAACACATGTTTAGCACGTTCAATATACCTACAAATAGATAAAAAAGATACCGGATATATATTTTTACACAATTACGTATATGCCATGACGTTAAATATATGCTATATTTGCCAATATAAAATTTTGCTATTAGTTTCTTTAGTTCATATATATGAGACTCTTGTTTTTATATCCGTTTTTTACGATAGTTCCCTATATACAAGTTTTATTCGTTGAATACATTGCAACATTACGTTCGTGTTCGTAAAGAATTGGATATTTGTTCTAACGAAGAATAACACCCTTTTCCTCTTCTCTCTCTCTCTCTCTCTCTCTCTCTCTCTCTCTCTCTCTCTCTCTCTATCTGCCGAGCTTTTAGTAACTACTTTTAGTTGTTCGAGAAGCCGTCTTCTTCTACCGCGCGTGCACCACCCACTCTACAATTCTCTTGCTCACTCTTCGGGAGTCTGCAACCATCCCCGCTGAAACCGCAAGCCCCCTTTACCCGCCCTTCGCTCTCACACCATGCAGCTACTAACCATTCAGGAAATGTTTATTCTGGCCTTTTACGAAGTGTTCCAAAGGATTTTTGGATTTTGTTCGTCCCCGCAATTTGGAAGTCAATGACTTCTTCTCTCTCGAGGTCCTACGACTTCCTTGATATCGAATTCGTTCGCTCTTCCAGACTATCTCAATTCTTTTTTGTTAGCTGTAAGATTATTTTCGACCCCCCTCGATTATACTATCAATCGATCTGACTGTATCTCAATATCATGATCAAAATTCTCTGAGATTAACCCGATAGCGATAGATGAAGATGAGAAAGATGAGAATTACTTAAATTAGAATTTAAATCATCCATTTCCAGAAACGAAAGAGATCGTAGTTCAATTTTGCGCTTTATATAGAAATTTGTGTTGTGTTTACATATTCCTTTCTCACACGCGTGATTATGAAATTGTAGTTGTGATATGAAGTAGTATACGTATGAATGAGTTAAAAGCCGTCTGGTGTCTTCGAGAATGGGAGTTCTCCGGCGATCTTAGCTCTTACAGGGAGAAGAGAACGCGGATGCCGCCAGTGGGCTGGTCAGGCCACAGCACCGCCCCTTGACTCTCGACTTACTTTTGCCATCTTGCCTCCGATTCTGCGGTTAGCCCCACTTCGACCAGAAACCAGGGAAGCCGGTTGTATCCGACGGTCGCAAATCGGACCCACGGATCGGACATAATACATGATCGGCGTTCATGTCGGAAAATGTCATTTTTGTAAAGCCAAGTTATAATTTCGGAAGTCTCAAGCCGATCTTATAAACAATATTGTAGAAAATTGCGTGCCAGTTATAGCTTTTTAAAATTGTTCTTTCGTTCAATGTTAATCGTGTAAACATCATATATTGTTAGTTTTGAAAGATCTTGAAAAAGATATTATTTTAATACAATTAATAATAATATTATATATGTACATGAGATATAATTGTACATATAACGATAAGCTACGATTATTTCTACGAGGTAGAGATGAGTGGCTGCCGCTTTGATTCGCTGACACGGAATGCTATGTAATGATATTTTTCCTTCCACCCAATGACCAGGAATCGATGTGGGTATGTCGTGTGTATGCGTTTATTCAACGACGTTGTTTCACCAAGCTTTCGATCAATGATGCATTTTCATTACGCGATTCGAGCTATCCGCCGAGTATTATACGCAATAATAGGGATGTTTTTAGCTTCATACGTAAATTATGTATTCAGTTATAGTCCACGCGATGAGCAAATTATTTCTTCCAGACTTTGCATTAATATTATGCACGAAGTTGCATAAATATTATTTGAATATCATAACAAAATATATTTAATACAATAATATATTTTTATTGTGCGCATACCTACATATATGTATCATAATTTCTCGTAGAATTAGCCTATTTTAATCTCTTATTCTAATCACGAGAAATGTATCCCATGTATCAACGCGATCACGATTAACTGTAAAATGTTCAATTAGGGAACAAAACTAGGAAGAATTAATTTTGTTTCAAAGAATTTTTTGCGACTCGAATCATAGGATTAATATCATTAGAAAAATGTTGGGCGCTTTTTAGCGTATCCGATCTATCAACCCGCTTGAATGCTACGACGAAAAGAGAATCAAGGGTAACGAGGGCGCGGAAAATCAGCCGTCCGGCTGTGCCCCGTCATTCGGTCGGTGCAGTGCGGCGTGGAACGCTGCGCGCGGCCATAATAATAATTTTTACAAGCCCGCGTGTAATCAAGGCTGCGCGTTACACATGTTCTGTCCGTGGGCGCCCCCTACTCACGGCACGTACGACCCCCCTCGACGGCAGCGTAGGGGTGGCTACGGCACGTAGTAGGGGTGGCCATTCGCGAGAGGGGGCGAAGAGGAGAAATGGGGAGGGGAACGAGTTAGAGAGTGCCAGTGGGGTATTCGTGGATGGCGAGGAGAGGAGATCGACGTGGAACCGAGACGGAATACATTCAGGGCGGATGCGGCGTGTAGGTGGGAAAGGGGGTTGGCAGGGATGACGCGGAGGGGTTCGGCAAGGGGGTGGTGTAGTATTCACGCGGCACGATCGCTGGTGCTGCTGCTGTTGTTGCTGCTTCTGCTAGCGCCCCGGTCTGCCGTTCTTCGTGTATTGTTGTCCAATCGAGCGTACCGACGAACCGGTTTTCAAGCCGGACCACACGCGCCAATATCGCTCGTACGGTATGGCACGAGCTTTTTTTGGGTGGGCGGTCATTGAACAGCGGGATGTTATTGGTCGATCGCCGTGACACATGCTCGCGTGCATTGGGATCGGAGATCTGGTGACGTTGCTATTTATTGCAACGATTTTATCGACGATTCGCGGTATCCGCACGTGATCGTAGGTTATCGAATTCGCACCGATCAGCAATGGTGCTAGATCCTTAGCTAGTGTATTTATTTTTATTATAGACCGCGGCGAACGCATGAGAGTCTGATTCTTCGAACGTTGTTCTGATACGTGTGGTGCGTTGGATTTTATTTGGTGATCCGTTTGTCATTTTTCTGGTGCTCAAGAGTGAACGATAATTGTAACTTTTCTACGATTGTTACACATACGATTGTCTGATCGAATCTGCAATAATTCTTCGCAATGTCCGCGCAATAATTGTTCGTTTTCGCTACCACGTGTTCGTGCTTGGGTTCGAAGATCAGCGTGGACCAGCAGTGTTATCATCGATTGATTGTGGTCTTCTGTAAAACCCATCAAGCTTTGATGGGGTTGTCACGTGTCGGTGGGACGTTTGTGAGCTCGAGAGTCATCGAGGAACGAAGAGTGTCGTGCTGGAATTGACTAGTCAGGATCTGCGGTGAATGATGGTTCTTTCGATCGATTGCAACTCGTGGCACTGTGCCGAAAGATTGTATTCGATTTACGAGGAGAGAGGAAAGGAATTTTTTATTTCAAAATATAAAAGATTAAGTGAGTATAACGTTGCCTTAGAAGATTTTATTAATTTTTGTGCTTGATAATATTAACGGAAATTTGATGAAAATATTGGAGTTGTTATTATTGCAGCGATTATTAAAGACTACTTTATTTCGTGACATAAGATGTTCTAGTCTCTAGTCAGACGGTCATGTTATAATGTTATATCATTGTATCCCATAATAAATTCTCATTCAGTTAAATTGTTATTAAGTACGGCTATGAGATTGTAAAAATACTTACCATTTGACGTAGGCAAATATTCATATTTAATTTCCTAAACACGTTAGACATTAGTAACTCGAGGCAATTATGTTGATAGCGCGACTCATTAATTAACGTCCCTTAATGAATCGTCATATCGGGTTGTATCCTACAATGACATCATCTAGAAACAGAAATACGTAAAATAATTCATTATCTCTTTTAATATATCAGTAAAATATCCAAGTATTATGGAGCAATTGGATTAATTCAATATTATGAATAAATAAATAAAAGCCATCTAAGATCTTAAATAAAATAGCTATGATATTTGAAATATAAATATTCTCAAAGACGCTTGTATAAAACTATCATTACGTCTACGATATTGAGAACCGCGATTGTCTCGTATCCTTCTGCAAGCTCAGACTTGGCTGTAAAACGGAAGGCAGATTCGCGGATTTGAGCGCGCGGCTAAAGAAACCGTACTCGTGGAATAGCGGAGTACCTGGTTTGCCGTGCCCGGCAGTTGATCGGAGCGTGACGAGCGGTAATTGAATGTAGGTATGGCATTTGCATTGACAAGCTCCAACAGAGATAATTCGAATCTCGTCGAACGCAACGGTCCACACGGGCGTTAGGTCGTTTGTCAATACGACGGCGGCCGTCCAGTTTCCACGTTTCCAGCGGTATCGCTGTTTGTCACCGTCTCGTCGGTGATCGTTCGCCACTGAATACACCCGGTGCATACTTCTGTAGCGTGAGCGCGTTTCGTTTTGTTTCGCGAGCCATGGTGTACTGTTAAACGTCGAACACACAGCAAACCGTCCGAAGAATATTACGGCTGATCGTCATCAGTAAATTATTGTTCGCCTTTCTTTTGCAAGAAAGAAAGAAAAGACAGAAAACATTTTTGAGATAAGATTTTAGTCTGAATTTAACTTTACACCTCTCAGTATACACAGGTTGAATTTAATCAGCTGCGTTATAGACACTTTTATAATAGAATTATATAATAGAAAATAAAAAAATATAAAAATACGTCAAAGAAAAATTGGAGTAATAATCTACTCAGCACTTTTTTAAAAATAAAAATAAAAAAGTAGCATTTTTTCTGAATTTTTATCTGATTAATTTCAATTATTAAGATATTTCAATATGCACAAAAGCACTAAACTGAAGCGAAAAAAATCTTGAATTTGTGTGGATTTTCTATAAGTGGATCCGTACATATCCGTAGAACCTCGAGTGTTTGCCTGCCGGCAGGTTCGCGACCGGTTGGATATCGTCAGGATATATTCGCGCAGGAAATGGGTAGTTCCATTGTTTGCACATTCGTACAAACAGTGCAACTGCGAGGATGCGCTGGGACCTCTGTTTGATTTTCGAAAGTGAAGCTTCATTGTACGAGATACTGTTGTACGAATGTTCCGTTGCATATGAAACAACGATGCGTTTCGAGGAAAAAACGCAGATCTCGATTGAAAGGAATGATCGATCCGGAACGAGCGTGTGCCGATTGTTGAAATCACACAAATGATATTTTCACTTGTACGTTGTTGTTGGATGCCGGAAATTTCGCACGCACGCAAAATCAAACATCGGGTTTGACGTGATTAATTCCGTGGAAACTTTTGCTCGGGGAACCTAATTGGAAGTATCGAGGTGTTGCAACGCAGATCGCGAGTTACGCACGCGAAAGAAGAGAAAAATGTACACGCGCGCATACAAGCCGTAACGGAGAAAACCGATCAAATCAGGGTTCGATAGATCGATCGAAGGCTCCCGGCTCCCCACCGATGTCCAGCACGCGAGCCATACCGCAAAAGGGTCGAGGGGAAAGAGAGCATGCGAGAGAGCGAGAGTGTCGAGAGAAAGAGAGTCGCCGTCGCGAGAGGGAGAGGTCGGGTCCGGTGGGAGATAAAGCGATAAAGAGCGGCGTGCGCGCGAGAGAAAGAGGTTACGCCAGGCGGAATGAGGGACGGAAAGAGAGAGGGCGAGGAAGAGAGCGAGGGAGGGAGGGAGAGAGAGAGAGAGAGAGAGAGAGAGAGAGCCAAATAGGGAAGGAAGGTTGGAAGGAGTGGGGTGGCAGAGGGGTATGAGAGAGGAACCTGGTAAGGGGAAAGGGATGCTGCGTGTGTTGGCATGGACCAGTGCGTCAACGGCTGTTGCCTCACACGAACCGCCGAAATTATAGTTAGTGACCCCCAACGGATACTTCGAATATACTCTCGACTACCGAGAACGCTATACCGAGGTGGAACTGCCACTTTCATACTACACGCGGAAGATGAAGATGATTCGAGGGTGCCGCTAACGAACCGCCAAAGGGATCCCTTTGGGATCACCTAAGGGGGGACCATCCAAGACCATCTTTCGAGCACGGCCGAGCGATTTTGATGAAACGCGTTTCGAGAGATTAGATTATTCTACCGATTATTGATAAATTGTTTCAGTGAAGTGTTTGAAAAGGCTGACGAATATTTGTTCTTATTTCGATAGAATTATATTTGTACATTAAAGTGCGTGATTATGCGAGAGTTTCAGTGTCGAATAACGACGAATGTGATGTCATGTATTTGATCGGTAACTGCAGTCGCTCGGTTAGGCGGATAATCGACTGTTTGAGACGCGAGTAAGTGAAATATTCGGAAAGTTATTTTTCGTTACTTGCGCGATTAATCCAAAAGTGTGTTTTTGGGGGTACCTTTCAGCATCGATACACTGATACATTTTGATTAAGTCAAACGCTTTAATAAAACTGTTAAATAATCAGTTATAATTTTGTTTCAATTAATATTATATCGTGTCTTTAAAAAAAAATTTGTATTTTATTATAATATTTTTAGATAGGATTCTTTTTTATCAAGCTTGTTAGTTTCTTTCTCTGGAATGCTTGAAGAGATAATATCGCAATATAATTTTTTTTCTCTTTAAAAGATTTTTGAAAGTGATTAATAATACGGTGATCGGTATTTTAATTCCTCCGGAAGACGGTAAACAGAATGAGTTTCGTAAGAGATTTGAATGCGAAGTTAAGCGGGAATCTTAGTCGTCGCAACGTCGTTGAGCGTTCTTACAAAAGAATTATAAGAAAATCAACGCAGTCATTATTATTGCTGTTCTTAGCCGTAGAAACATTTTGCATTGTTTTCATACATGCTCCGTCAACTTTCGGTCTTGTCTTTAAAAAAATGTTGAAAACGTAGCAGGCGCTTTTTTCATCGCAGTATTTTGAGTGACATTTAACAATATGAATATCCGTTCATATACTCACGAGTTGAAGTAATTAATTGTCATTTGTATGTCATATAGAATTAATATAGTAAAATTATTTCGAACGTTGTTTTATGAAGCTCTTCATGTGCGACCGAATATAATTATCGATCTTGATTACTAACCAGCATGTTCGCCATATAATAGACTGTGTCCGTAATTGCTTTGATTACAGTTATCTTCATCTTAGCAATTTAATATGAGCTGATTCGTAATTTTGAAATTACGAGACCGTCATTGACAGGAAGCAACGTGGTAAACGTAGCCACGTGCAGTTTGACACGCGGTCGTACGTGCGTAGGGGTTGGGCATTCGTGTGGGGGGGTGCCTACCGGCGGGCGTTCTTTTTCCCCTATTTTTTCCGTCCCCACCACCATGCCAGTCTGCCCCTCCTGGAACCACCTGGATCTGGCGTGTCAGCCCCGGTGACGTGCGCAAAAATTACTGAATGAACGGTGACGTCACGAGCCAGCCGCGTGAAAAGTGTGCGAGTCGTTCCTGTTCGTGTCAACCGTTTTCACCCCCTTTCGTTTCTCTTCGCGCGTTACCTGCCGTTCGATCACTCCATCCGCTTTTCTCGATCGTCCCCGAGTCGTCACGAGGGTCAGAGACAATTTGGTTAAAGCATTTCAGTTTTAAGATAACAGCACGTAAAAGATTTCATTAAATGGGTTAAGGATGGCTAAAGCGTCGCTGATCACCGACGGCCGCGAGGATACTATCGCGCGGCAAGAACTCTCCTTGCTAAATCAGTCTTTCGGTTTCTTGATAATCTAACATTTCGACTATTCTAAAGCATTACATTTCTAGATTAATGTATTAGAAATGTATAAATAATTGTAGAATTAGTAATTTTTTATAATTTTATTTAAAAACCTGCGATAAATGATAGCAGAAACTTTACGTATCGTTACATATAGATTGTTTTGTGTTTTATTTCAGATATTTGCAATACAACTGTGCATTAGAAGATAAAATTTCCGAAGAATAAAATTGCCTTGGTTCGTCCCATCGAAAAGTTTAACTTCTACAAAAGTTGACGTTAAACAGAAATAATAATCTTCATAAGTCTACCACGAAAGATTAACAGAATAAACAATCCGCTGCCAGATTTATACAACAATGCATACTTATATGAAACAACTAGAAAAAAATTATGAATTGAGTATTCACCTCATTGCCAAAATTATAAAGGAGACTTGCTAAAATTAATGACGTCTCGAAAGTAAACTACGCTTCAGAACATTGGAAAAGAGACTGAACTTTTATGCAGAGAAATGTCAGGCCGTTGAGCCTGGTTCAAAAGGTCATGCGTTCTTGAAGAATGCTCGCGAGATTCTCCTGGTTCAGCGACTGAACCGAATGGAAGGATGTTTCATCCGGCGTTCTGACTGCCTATGGATATATTCGGCCGTTGCAACGGCGGCGGCAGCGGAAGCACGGTAGCCGGAAACGGTGCTGGCTCAGTAAGAACGTCCAGCAACGAATCCGCGGGTGGCGGCGGAACCTCGAGCGGTACCAGTGAGAGCGGCAGTAGCGCAAGCGGCAGGATGCAGTTGACAGGAGCCTCGGCTCCTGGCGCGGCTGCCTCGCCGGAGTCAGGCGTCTCTCCGTTGACCGACGCTTACACCAAGATGACCAGCGATATCCTCGCTGAAAGAACCCTGGGTGACTTCGTTAGCGAACATCCCGGCGAACTAGTTAGAACAGGTAATTGAATGACGATAATGCTTTTATAACTAGAGATTATCGAGGATTATAAAGATTGTAGAAACCTTAATACATTATTCTAACCTATAGATAAAATAATGTATTAAGCATAAATAATATTAGCCACGTTGCAGCTAATGAGATCATAAACATTTTGGTTATAGGCTCGCCGCATTTGGTCTGTACCGTTCTGCCCGCACACTGGAGGTCCAATAAAACTCTTCCGGTGGCTTTCAAAGTTGTAGCTCTCGGCGAGGTAGGCGACGGTACCTTAGTGACTGTTCGCGCTGGCAATGACGAGAACTGTTGCGCTGAGCTTAGAAATTCGACAGCTTTGATGAAGAATCAAGTTGCCAAGTTCAACGACTTAAGGTTCGTCGGTAGAAGCGGAAGAGGTGAGTCGTGTGTCTTCTATTATTATTATTATTATTATTAATATTGTTTTGGTTAAAAATTCGGCCACGGGTGAGCATCCGTAGCATTCGAAATAATTTATCGCAACGAAATGAGTGATAAAAGTCCAAGTGTCGGGTGACATTTTCTTGTCCTACTTTCCTCTCCATTCATAAAACTCCAAAGTTTCTTGGTCTTTGCTTGAAGCGTGTCGCCCTTTGCCTTTTATACCGGAAGAAAATGCCGGAGGGGTGAAGCACCGACGGTGGAAACCCCTTCAAAGAATTGGTGTATACCGCGTAGTAAGGGTAGGTCGTGGACGTCTTGAGACAACCCTCGTTTTTCCTTGGCTCTTCGAGGAAAAGTCTTGCATCTCCGCTTAGCTCTGAGGGTTGGTTCCTCGCGTCGAAAAGACCTTGGGGTGGGTAATGGCTTTTATTTGTCCGCATCACCGTGCGACCTTCTCACTTTGCCGCCCAGCCTCGTCGAGGAAAGGGCGAAACGGGAGGGACCGAGCATCGTAGAAGCCGCCGGCGTTGACTAGACGCACAGGGGCGGGTGATATTAATTGAGGTTTCAGTTGAGTTTTAATTAACGTTATTAGAGTCGGTATTTCGTCTAACTGCGTCTTTTGAACTTACACTAAAGTTCCTCGATTGAACGTAACTTAAAGTAGCTGTATGTGCATCCGACCTACTTCTAACAATTTCGACAACCAAAGTTGTTTGGTTTATTAAACAACTTAACGTGCAATTTATTTTATATTATATTAATTTTTTAATATCAATATTAAAATTAGCATTAACATAGAAATATAGGGGGAAAAAACTATAACTTATTTTTCTAAATTATTTTTCTAAAACTATAACTTAGTTTTAACGTGATAATTATTGGAAATATGCTATTATAATAATTATCAGTATGCTATTGTTGTCATATTTTTGATATAGTATTGGTATAGTATAAGGGAAGGCTAATCGCCTGAAAATCAGGAAACTCGCAGATTCTCTAGCTGGGAAGCAGGAAACTCTCTTCCAAGTTCACGGGAACGCGTCAGTCATTTGTCTGGGATTAGCTCTCAATTGTTTTCGCCGAGCACGGAATTAACATAAGCTAGGATGAAGAATGTAAGAGAAGTGTCTCTCTCTCATCAGGATTCCTAACGGTTCCCTGGCTTCTTGAATATTCCCTGAAAACCGATGTGCACCGAACTCTCGGGAATTCTTAATGATCCTCTTGTTTGTCGAGCTTGGAAATATTCTCATGTATGAATTTGTGAGGATTTTGTCCTTTCGAGATTCGCGGAAGAAAATTTCTAGAGATTCTCTTTAGTTACATTTTTTGCCTTATTTATGCATGTAATTAATACATTAATAATTTTATAAAAACTTTTTACATTTAGAATATGTAGAAAGATAGAGATTTTGCAATCGTGATGCGTTTACGCAATCTACGAAAATAAGAATATCGCTGCTGCCTTTGCATTTCGTTATATTGCTATTGCAATAAATTTAAGGAATCATTAAATACAACGCCGGCACCATGCTTTTGTCTTCGCCTAAAACCGCTTTTAGCCCGGACAAGATTGAGCATACTGCCACGATAGTCGAGAGCTTTGCAATATCGATGATAAGCCGTAACCCCCTTCCCGCACGTTCGACCGTAATGCCTGCTCCATCACTGCAAAGTCTACCCTGAAGGTACTGGATTGTTTCCACCCCTTCGGCCCTAAGCCCTTTAACGAGATAGATCATTTGCACGCTTATAGTTCCAACCCATAGCAGGCAAGATATCCTTCGACTTTGCTGCCGCGAATAAACTTCGTCACGGGAACGTCGACAATCTAACCAAGTTGCTCTAATTCTACAACACACTTTCTCTTAAACCTATTAATCATCTTGTGATATGTAACATGAACAAGAAGAAAAAATAATAATTGAAGGCATTAACTGCCTGTAATAAAAATTTCA
This sequence comes from Temnothorax longispinosus, assembly GCF_030848805.1. Classification (NCBI taxonomy): domain Eukaryota; kingdom Metazoa; phylum Arthropoda; class Insecta; order Hymenoptera; family Formicidae; genus Temnothorax; species Temnothorax longispinosus. The sequence continues at coordinate 15,978,639 of NC_092363.1, read as the reverse complement.
TATGGTTTAATTTATTAATAAACAGAGATACAGATCTATATATATATATATATATATATATATATATATATATATATATATATATATATATATAAATTATTTCATAATAACTCGAAAGAGTGCGCGTGCAATGTTTAAACAAGATATATTTGGGTAATTTATTGACTTTTTGAATGTAAAAATGTATGAGATATATTGAATTGGTGAAACGTATTTATTCGCGAAATGTTGATTTATCGACCACAACACGAGACTCGTTTCACTCCGAAAAGAAAAACGGCATTCACTCGCGGTGACGGCGGCAGTTTCAGACCGTAATCAATTCGTTATCAGACTGCAATTGCGCATTTGCGTTTCGTTCCGGGAAAATTGAAATTAATTAATTGGCCCGACAGTACACCGACAGCGTACAATGCCGAGACATGTGTACGCACGCGTAGTTCCACACATGCTTGCAGAGGACTATATGCTAACGAGCATAATCAGCGAATGGTCGAGGATGAGCTTCTCTATGTTGCGTTTATTCTAAATTTGACGATGAATATTCTTATGCGTGATATTCTACAAATTCTTAACGTGTAATCATATTATTTTATCGTTGCTCGCGTATAAACAATTCTTCGAGATCAAATCTATTTTTATCGATTCCGCGCTGAGTGAAATCAGAATTCGCGGGATCGAAAAAAAATTTTGTAATGTCGGAATTTCGTTCGGATAAGTTAACAAGTCGAGCGTTTAAAATATACCTACGTAAGGATGGCGGGCGTTCAAGCTCGGGCGGTCGCGAACGGCCTTTAATGGCTGTACGGCGACTGGCACCGAGGGTGATACCCGTGTACCTACGCGTACCTACCTAACTGGGACCATCGACTCCGAGACAGCAGAAGTGAAAAGGTTGGTTGGCAGGGTGAGGGCATGGCGAGAATGGCGTGACTCGCAGCCAAAACCAAGGGGAATCCCCGCTAGAAAACGAAAAGCTCGCGTGGCGAACCACCGTGTGGCCACGCTCGACACTCGCCATTATTTCTCCGATGCTCTACCTTCCACCTCCATTCGGTTTTTTCCCCGCCATCGATCATCTTACGTCATAGCACGACGCGGACTTTACCGTCTCTATCGACGTCGCCGCCGCAGCCGCCGCCACCGCGCCGGTGAGTTCAAGTCGACGGTGAACTCTGACCCGATCGATTATCGCATTCGCCACGTACGGAAACGTATCTAATGGATCTGATAGAAAAATACGATAATGGCTGCTTGAAAGGGTAACGCGACCGTTGTAATGCATTAGTGAAAAGGACTCGTTTAGGGGCAAATATAAACAACATAATGTGTTATTCTTCATTTTGTAAACCGGTAGCGGATAAAAGCACGGTACCTTTGTAGCATTATCGTATCTAATTTCAAGAAAATATATTTTGAAGGATACATCTGTCGCACGAAGAGCGGTATGTGGGTTAGTAAGATGATTATTACATCTCTGTCTCATGTAAAGTATATAATATAAAGTAGTATACTGCTGATGTTGTAAATACCCATCCTTGTATCGTGAATAAAATTTATACGACGGAGAAGGAAAAGTGTATTTGACTGGGTATGCACAGCTGTGATGAAAAAGAGGAAGGGTTAAAATTGCGGTAAACCTCTTGCGCGTGCAATTTTTGTTGCGGTGACTTTTCGCATTGGGACGCTCCTCGTAATTCTCGTGTGCTTTATCGCGTGTTTTTGCATGTTGAATCGATAGCGATCGCGCGAGCGAGTTTTCGCGGCAGAGTTTTGGCGCTTAATGCTCGCGGGATGAAATTGCGGTGTACCGTTGCACGCGCGTTTTCACCCGATGGTCCGCCCCGCTTTTTCCACGACATTATTTCACGCTCAACCGAGGCTTTTTAGCATCACGCGACTTCCTCCCTCACCGCCCAATCCTCCCCCACGAACGACCACCCTCTATTCCCTTAACTCGGCCGCGCTGGCTGGCCACTGTCACCGTCGACGACGCCCTCGATACATTACCGACGTATAATTCGGTTACCACGGAGTTTCGCCCGGCTAACCGCGTTTGCGAACTTTCGACGTCGGCTGAATAGGCGCGTCCACGAATCGACGCGTCGCGGGGCAGAAACCGACGCTAAAAACCGGCACCTGACGTACACCTGACGTCGCGTTTGCCTTGTTTTTAGAAGCCAAATTTCCAGCATTTTCATTCCACACCTGCGTCGGCGTCGCGGTGCGTTAAAGTTAAAGTTGCATGCTTTCAGATGTAGAACATCGCAGATCAGTCACGTAACAGGTATATTCTCTGTTTCAGGCAAAAGTTTCACCTTAACGATAACAGTGTCGACGACGCCGCCTCAAGTCGCCACTTATACCAAAGCGATTAAGGTGACAGTAGACGGGCCGCGCGAGCCGCGATCCAAGACCAGTGAGTATCACTGTAAGCATTGCTGTTCTTATACATATTTATTATATTTTATTCTTGCTACTAGTTAATAGGAGTAGCGTCTTATCAAGTATATTGTACAAGCGGGATGTCCTCGTCCATAATTACGTATTTCTCGTAATGATAATCAAGACGTCTCAACGATAACGCGATCGCGCGATTTATAATTTGATGGGGGAATTCGGTGAACGGGTAAAATACACGTGAAAACGAGTTTTACGGGACTCTCGCGACACGATCGTAATGCCTAACGAACGAGCGGCGTGGCACCGGAGGCAGTAAAAGCCGCAAGTTCGAAATGGCTCCAGCGTGCGGCTTCGCTCTGGTCGGCCCGTTACCCCTCCAAGGCTAAGTTTCGTGCAATTGTCATTATTTATAACCGCGGGGCACCGTGTCCCGCCATAACATTGACAAAGCTGCGGGCGTTGCCCGCGGAGGTGTGTATCGCGGCGCTTTCGCCAAAACGCAGAGCGACGCCTACAAACTTCACGGATATCCGGTCGCGAGAACTCCTCCGCGAGAGCTAGTGCCGAGACATACAATTACCGAGAATTCTCCCCGTTATTTCGGTAGGTCGCTGTCGAGCCTGTCTGCAGGGGGTTCCCTCCTTAGGGGTGAAGAGAAAGGGACGTTTCTCATTCTCCATTTGTTACCTACCATGTAACCTACCACGTATAACGCATTGTACGTTTTGTGCTTCCGAGAGTCCCGAGCATGTCAATTTGTGGCGTTGCAAGGCCAAAGATTTCCTTGAAAAGATTTAGTCCAAGGTTGGATATTTGACAAAGAACAAACATTTTGTTATTGGTCTGGCAATTTCAACCTAATAGACGCGTCGGAAAATTTCTGACAGGTAACGCTTGTACTTCGAATCGATTATAAAATCAATTGTATTTTCTTAAGAGACTTTATTTGCGATACAATCCCATTCTTGCTCTGTTACCTCAAATATTAGAGCGCTAATACGCGTAATGTCGTCCCTGAAGACGTACCAAAAATATCCGATAGCTTTAATATATCGAGGCGGTCGCTCTGGGTAGCACGGCATAAGTTTGGTACCTTGGGAAATTGCGACCACATCCGCCGGCTTGGCCGCATCTGCGGACCACCCACGAAACTTCCGTCATAAATCCAAAATATGAAAACGCGAAATTTCGGTGTACCGCTCGGAGACGCGCATCCAAGCAAAACACTACGTAACGTTTCAGAGAAGTAATTTCTCTTGCGATATTAATGCTACTAACTGTGTTCGTTATTTTATCCAGAATTAAAAACGGGATATTTTATTACGAGATACGAATTACGGATTACTATGAAGATCGCTTTTTTAAACACATTGATAGTTTATTTTAATTAAAATTAATTAAAGTCACTCCGGTCTGAGAATATGTTTTGCAGAGCATCACGTTTTTGAAAGCGAACAGCGGATATGAATTTTTAGAGATCGTTAAGATAGCGTAAGGATGTCGGAAATAGATATTCGTCATGTCGGCGCTTTGAATCTTCTATGAAAACAAACCGTTTACTGAATCAGGGACAATTTCAAGGATGGCGGCGCGAGATGAAAGAGATTCGGCTTTCTGGGTGGTCCTCTTCTTTCGAGGCCACGTTCCACGTGTCTCATCTTGTCTTTGAATAGGCTGTAAGGGCTTCTAATTATTATATTTCAGTATGTGACAAGTTTATTTTTATACAATTTATTGAAATGTTTCTTTTTTGTACTTTAATTGGTAATCCTGATGTATTTTTTGTAACGAAAATTATCGCAATTTTATACACATGTATGAGCGGATGTGCATTCAGAGAAATGCTACAAATTGTGCATTCGTGCATTCGACGATCAAACGCGAGAATGAACGAATGAACCTTATCTAAGACAATACCGAGCGAATGCCTCCGAAGGGTTGTAATTAATTAAACAAGCAATTCATTACACATTCTACCCTCGTCTGGTAGCCGAAGGTGGCCGTTGCCGCGGAAAGGCTGCGGGGCCAAGGAAATTGATTGAGGGAGGTTTAGCCTGGGTTTCGATGCTGCTCGCGAGGACTCGCCCATTCGAAACCGGGATTCGAATGGGTTCGCGGGATGCATCTTCGGCGAATGAGAGAGAAACGATTCTCGGCGGCAATGGGAAAGATCGAAAATGGGCTTACTCGTCGCGCTTACCAGCATCAGCACCAGCTCACATCGAGAGAAGCTGATTTCGGGACGCGGGTTGAGCGGGGCGGGAGAGAGGCGGGAATTGGCGACGGGACGAAATGAGGATCTGTCGTTGCCAGCTGCTAACTCTCGAGAAATTCCCTGGCAGTCACGACGCGCAAAGAGGGTGTCCAATGAAATCGATAGCCGCGACTTGCCGAGGACTTACGACGTCGTCCAATTGCCAAACATTTTCCATTTTGCGAAAGAATAAATCTGAAAATACGGTGAAAGATCGTCCGCTGCCATAAACCAGAATGAGCATAATCTGTAACTGATCGAGATACTTGAAAGATCGTGTAAAAATACGTGCTCGTGTATCTATAGAGTAATATCGGGATAGTTACGTGAAAGATTGACCACTGATTATTTGTTACTTCGTTTAAACGGGAAAGCATCGGGGGGAGGGGGGGGGAGATTTAGAAGAGCGAACGATCGCACGTATGTCTATTCGGAGGGTCGCACGAGTGCTCGACGCCTAATGAAATACTGCGAAGAACGGCGCGGCGGTGCGCCGAATTCAAAGGGTTAGGGTGGCGTGATAAATGCGTGGGTCGAGCGGCATAATTTATTAAATCTATCAAGCCGCCAACGTAGGAAACTGCCGGTATCTCAAAACAAATCCTCGTTCAAAGTTGCCGCTTTCCGATCGCGTTCCGGTCGCATGGCGGGTGCCCATTTCTCATCCCGTAAAGGTAACGTTGAAAATCGATTTTATAGGTATATAAACTTATGACGCAACAAATTATTTACTTCTTAAAAGGAAATAAAAAGGTGCCTTACCTAAGAAATTCGGCACGAGCCATAGAATTTTCTGCCGAGTTTCTCCTTCGCTCGGGTCCTGCAGCGTGCACGAATCGCCGGTCGTTTAACAGGATCTCGTTAGTCTCGGTACCCGTCGGTATTCCGCCGTCGCGCCCCCATTGTGTCCCCGGATCGAGCGTACCCTATTCAGCAAACCGGCGGGAATTTCGGGTTGCCGAGTTAGAATTAGGGCTTCGATTGGATTATCAGGACGGCGGGAGTCCGCCACCTCCCTTCCGCCCAGCGACCCTTCGCGCTTCGTGTCGGTCTCTCTGGCCTCCGGTGCCTTCCACGTTGAATCGTTGCCTTTAGGGGAAGAGAACGAACCTGTATGGTATGGCACACGGCTGTCCTGTGCGGCGACCTCTAGCCAGGGACAGCCGGATAGGACGTCCGCCTGTTGGGACGTCTTTAATTGGGTTGGCGACACCGTCGCGTTGCAGGGAAATAAAATGTATCGATGCCTCTCTCGTGTCTCCCTCGTTCGTTTCCCGGCTTCCGAAGGGACGGCCTTGGCGTTTACCCGTATCGTTCCGTTTGTCGTTTTGGTTAATGAAAGATGCGCCTTGCACCAATTGTCGGACTAGATAACGTACGAATTTATTTTCACGTGTTTATCAGAAAAATTCAAAAATTATGCCATTTTTAAATTTTGCAAGAATTATTCCTATTACATTCGTATGTGTACATAAAGTGTTGAGTTGGTGCTGAAACGTTCGCTTTCGAATCGAATGTAATAAAAAGAAAATTATACATAGATAAAAAAAATACGATTGACACATGTATCGGAGGTCCAGTGGACAGGCGCACGGTTGATCGCAGTGCTGTCTCTTTTAGGGCAGCAACAACAGTTTCATGCCTTCGCGTTCGCTTCGCAACGAGGCGGTCCATTCTTCGCCTCGCCCTTAGTGGATCCGCTGCAACCTTTGCCAAACCCGTTGCAACCATTACCAAATCCGCTCCAGCCAAGGGATCCGTTGTCTTCTTTCAGACACGCGATGCCTGGCAATTGTCAGAGTAAGTAATTGACCGCGTTTGCGCATGATCGTAATCTCGTTTTCAATTATACGGCTTAGCTTTAAATTTATCGTCAATTACTTATTCTCTGTGTATGCATGTATCATTCTTTTTGCAATGTAGCCGACTTGTGTATGAGCACTTGTTGTTAGTGTTAAAACTTTCTTAAATGTACTACTTTAGTAGCCTGTATATGTGTAGCAAAAGCATATATAAAAAGTAAGATATGCAAAAAATTGAATAGATACGCAAAGAAGTATCTTTTTAAAATTTTATTTTATAACAATTTTTCGCTTAGTGGCGTTATGAAATTTAGATAATTTTTGTCATCGAGTAGGTGGCTTCTGTCGAGTTTGGGAATATTTTCAGCCAGACTGCTACTGGTCTGAGTACAGAAGCACGGCTTTTGGGTAGGCTCGGCAGCAAGCTTCTCGGCTTCAGAGGCGGAAACCGCAAGCCTGTTCAAAGCTAGATTAAATATTATATTAAAGGGGTTGCCACGGAAGCGCGCGTCCCAGTCGGTTGGCTCCCTGTTTTGGGGGCGCAGCCTCACCTTCTCTCCGCGTTTATAACGTAGATTCGCGAGTTTGCGTGTAAAATGCATTGGCAAAGTAATGTCGAGAGAATGTTGCTCTTTGATTTTGATTATTTAAAAAAAGAAGCTGTTGCTCGTTGATTAAAATTATGCAGTTGGTCAAATCTAGCCGCCGAACGTGCGAACGATATATATATGTATAATGTAATCTATACGATACTATAATAATCCGTAATATACATATATAATCTATACGATAAAATTTTTAATACTTCTCTCGGGCGCGTATATCGATAAACGGTTCTGGGTTCCGGTAGTGCGCAAGAAGAGACGAGAAAAAAAAGCTTAAACAATAATTCGAGATCAGCCGTTTTAATGAGTTACCTCAGACATGAGGGCCGACTGCTCCGTTACTAGCAAATTTCCCGATAAAATACGAAGCACGCCGAATATTTCCTTTATTAACTTTTTTCCCTCATCGGGCATCTGGTCGTCCGATATAATATGCGTACGTGGCCATATTATTCTCACGCTATAACGCTTGGCGGATTCGATTTCGAGAGACACTTGCGTACACGGTATTACTTCTCTGTAATAAAATTGCCAAAACTTAGATTGTGATACATTGTGTTGCGATATAATTGTCTTTTTTTCGACATAATTAATATATAACTAAAGTACAAGTTTTGTTTAAAAAATATGACAACGCAACTTGATAAACTTTTCTATAAATGACGAATTGGGGTTGAAGCGTGGATTCAGTCAGGTATTTAAATCCCGCATCGAATCTCCGAATACTTTGGACAGACTCGTGCGCAACTTTCGGTGATTTTCCATAAAAAGGGAAGCTCCTTTTCGGACCGCAAGGAATCCGGTAATGCCGAAGGATGTGAAAGCACCGGGCGGATAGCAGTATTTAGGGTTAGCTCTCGTGACGACGGTCCGGTGGCGCTCGCCGAGGCGGGCTCGGTTATTTGAGTTGGCCCCAGCTACGTGGGGGATGACCAACCCTTTGATCTCGATGTACTCTTCCGTTCCCCTCACTTTCCGCCGTGTCCGCCCGTGTCCCTCTCGCGAACGTTTGTGCTAGTCCTTTCTGCATTCAACCCCCGTGACTCATTGGAAAATCTATCGGGGATGCTGCCTATACCCCGCAAAAATACATCCGCCAAGGGGCGCACAGAACCGCCGCTGCCGCCGCCGTCGCCGTCGCCGTCGCCGATGCATCTCGCCAAGTGATTCGAATTGGCATATAATCCGGCGAAAATTTGCCTTTGCCGTGCCTTTTCAGCCTTCTGTGTTGTTTTATTTGATTGTTGCAATTATTATTTATCTTTTCCACCGATGTGACCGCCGAAACCATCCGGCATTGCTATCGATGTTTTTATATTAGCACGCTTTTCTTATACGTGTTTGTTTGCGCTGCTTGTCTCGTCGTCTATTGATTTTTTGCAGTGGACATCTCGACCACGTTAACGCTTCCGCAATTTAATTTTTACCAAGACTTTCGTCGCTTTCTCTTTGTGTGATTATCGATTCTTCGCATTTCATATTTTTGGCGAGACGTACAATCGATGGTTTCTCTAGATATGTCCCAGTTTGGCCTGACAGCGAGCAACTCTTGGGGATACGGTAGCACGGCCGGCTATGCCGGTTACCTTCCGGGTCCCCTTTCGTCGTGCGCTGCACAGGCCTCGTTTCCACCTCCGCCACCACCCCCTCCGCCACCACCGCCGTCGTCCACGTTGGCGTCTTTCGCCGGCACGGCTTCCATGACTACGCCGACAGCACCGGACTCGACGGCGGGTTCGACTGTCACATCCGGCACCGGTAATACCGGCACCACGCCGCAGCAGGATGCTTTTTCCGCGGTCTCCTCTCGTAAGTTTACCTCGTTCTACGTCGAATTTTGCCATGATTTTGACGTATGAACAACCATGAGGTATCGCTTAACTGTCTGTTCACTATGTAGTTTGTTCACTACGTGTTTTGTTTATTTGAACTTTGACTGTCCAAAGGTGTGATAATTTTATGATTGAAATCAAGTTTAAGAGTGATTTAAGAGCAACGAGATTATACAGACTGAAATATAATTTGTCAAATTTTTTACTTGTGTGAAAACCAATTGAGAAATAAATCGGAAGTACCGATAAATGAGTGATGGGCTATGCCTCACGGTTGAAAATCTAATCATTCGGAAGATGAGTAGAATCTTAGTTCTCAAAAAGTTAGATCGGTCGTCCTGTTTGTCTTTGGCAAACTGAAATAGCGTAGCTTCTCCTTCCTCGAATGTCACAGTCGTACCGGACACCACGACACCGGGTCAGTCCGATCCGTTGGATCCGCTGAGCAGCCTCATGTCCGGTAGCTCTTCCACCCAGAGATATCAGGACTACGTGTCACCCAGATCATTGTCCACTGACTCTAGCACAACCGAGAGTCCGGTTCACGAGGAGCAGGGCTTTGGACAGAATTACGGCAACTACTTTCCAACGCCCGGTGTGCTTCCCAGCATTCTCTACTCGCAGCTCTATGGGAATCAGTTCCAGAATCCCGAGAGCGCCGAACAGAGAGCCGTCGCGGATAGTTGCAGCGTGAGGCAAGAGGAAGTCAGACCGGATAACAACGTGTGGAGACCGTACTGAGAGGCAGAAGCGAGCGATTTCTTATCGAACAATTCGACTATCGAGAAATTGGGGAATTCCTGGAAGGCAAGAGGGAAGTAACGCTTAACGGATTGCTCTTGAGGCTATCAACTATTGTGACGAGATCGATAATTATAATGTGTGACGTGGTGATTCTCTCTTTGAGAACTATCCAAGTGTCGAGGACGAGTCTCGATGGCGAATTAGCACTAGTGGGCATTAAAACTTGATCCGGAAAGAACTCGGGGCGAGAGTTCGTTCACCGAGGGACATTTTTTCGGGAAGCTTCGAGACATAATAATTGTTTTATCGGTTGTGTCTCACGCCAATGAATCTTATAATTAGAGGTGCAAATGAACGAAGGGAGATTTGTAATTAAGTGAGAACGAATTGCGTACGAAAGAGCGAGCACGGATGTGATGTGTGATGACGACTACAATAATGATATCCACAGGATGTATATACGTGTACATAAAGCTAGAACATTGTCGTTTCATCGAATTATTATTCGCCGTTTTGAGCGATGCGATTTAGTTTCATCGATTACGTTTTCATAGTATATAATTGCGAACGATTGCTGCGGGATCGTGCAATATCGTCGAAACTGGCGTCGGCGATTAGCTTCTTTCTTTTTGTAAATACATATATCTTCCACGTTACGCGTTCAGTTTCCCTTCGACCCGCGTTTTCCTCAAAATCCATCTTTTTGGACTGAAGAAATCCGGCTCCACGCTTTCGGCGAGATATTTGCAGCGACCCTGACTTATCTTGAGAAATCGACTGATTCGCGAAAGGCTATCACGTGCGGTCACGTTCGGGTCAAGCCAACGATAAAATCGAATGGGATTTAATTCGCGTGAAGTGAAAAAGTTCCCTGTCGCATGAAAATGTCGCCGCGGAGAGCGCGCGAGCGGCAAAATGTTCGCAAGTATTCAACGAACGTGCCGGCATCGAAGATCTTACATCGAAATTTCTGCCAAAGAAACGAAAGCTCTCGAGGAACAACTCGCGAAATAGTTTTGCGAGAAGCACCGCGCCGCGCCGACAAGAAGCTTATCCGTTTTTGTAAACCGGCGACGGGCACTCTGCGTTTCCGAAAATGATTTCCGATATACATATCTACCAACCTATTGTTATCGTAGTTTTTGACCGAGTCGAAGTAAAAGTGTATTTCAAAATATAATTCACACATGACTTTTCTCTTTAATCTCCTGCGCTGTTTCCAACCGTCCTCGATTTATTATTCTAGAATTTTCACATTCCTGTTCAATTTAGAAGATGTCTTTTTTATTACATCAAAATTTTATATACGTTTTTAAAACTTGTTCTTTTTCTGGCGTAATATTTACATTTTAATTTTTTTTTCTTTTTTGTGTTTTATTTTTTGGACGGTATCCTTCCTCTTGAAGTCGTCTTCGCTCAGATTATCATCATCATCTCGGAGGACTAGTGGCAGATCTACATAACAGGTAGATAGGGAAACGAATCTCTACAGGGGTCTCGGTAACGCCAAGGGTTCTAAAGGATTCTCACTGACGGAAGTGCGTATATGCAAATTTGCAAAAGATTTAATTAAACCTGGTCTCGGGAGGGGAATTTGTGTCTGCCTCGTAGCTTTAGCCAAGTCATATGTTCGTATATGATGAAGGCGTGTTTCATATTTAGTACACCAAGTTAAGTTTATTACCGTGAATGTGGTACATTTCGGTAATACAGCGACATACATATTTTTTAAGGAGTGGAACTTCATCCTTTTTCGAATATCAATATTATCAATTTTAACTATGTATTGTTATAACATTACTAATGCAGATATGCTGATAATAATAATTACATATAATATTCTTGGAAGAAGAATGGAGTAATCGCTATTCGTCGCAAATCATAATTTTCGTAGAGCAATTTTTATCTTGTCCAAACTCTTAATAATTAATACCAAACAACACTCGACATTAATTATATCTGAATATCGCAAACAAAAAGTTGACTTGAAATTGGTCAAAGGATACACTCTGGCGAAGTTTGATGCGGATTATGAAGCGGTCTGCATAAAGCAACGTACTTTTCTCATTCGATAACCGAGCTACCGCGCACGGGCTAGTGTTTATCGCTGTTGCACACAGCGAGAACGACGAGTAACCTGATGGACATATGGCGGTTCGCGTCGGGGTCGGGGTCGGGATCGGAGGCGGGGGCGGGAGTGGGAACGACTCGTCGTTTATACGCGGTGCCGGCATAATGGAGTAGAGTGGAGTAGAGCACGGATAATGGAGTATGAAGAATAGCGTGTGGTGAATGTCGGGATAGTCCCTCTCACCCTTCCGCTTCCCGCGGCGACTCTTCGTTTCCCTGTCCCTTTTCCTCCTCGCGAGAACTCGCGTCCACCGAGCCACTCTCTGGTGAGGGGTAGCAAACTGGACACGGCTCGTTGACTCGAGCAGTTGGCCATACCGATTTATCGTCTCGCAGCCACGCCACGCTGCCGATTCCGCGCTAAATCCACGATTCTGTCGGCGTTGCTTGGTGCTCATCTTTTTCCGTGCGATTCTCTCACGTTTTTTTTGTCTTACTCTTTTATCTCACGGGCATCCTTGTGGCATGAGAATTTATCATACATCGTACAAAGAGAAACGGTGAAGAAGGAAGAATCTCGAATATCGAAACTTTTTTCTCACAACTTGCGCACGCAACTGCGCGTACTTCCTGAGTAATAAAGAATAGCAATAATTACTTGCTGTAATGTAATTTATGACGTGGTCGACCCTAGATGAAAAAAGTTAAACCTGAAGAGACTATAAAAGAATGGCTCGAATGTACAATAAATTATGCAATAAGAAATTTTTGTAAGGAATTTTTTTGAAGTCAATTGATAGTAATATTATTGATATATCAATACTATAGTAATATTTCATTACAATTTTCATAATTATACTATTAATATAAATAATAGCATCTGTACGTACAATTTCTATATTTCGCATAATTTCTGATATAATTTTTTAAAAATTACATTAATTATGTCGGATGACATCAATTTTGTGTAACTGAGTTAATCATTTAATCAACACGCTATTTAGTTATTACATTAATGAGACAATTGTCCCAGCATGATTTTCTTTTGAAAGAAACTGGAGATGAACTGGACTGATTTTCTTTTGAAAGAAACTGGAGATGAAAAAGCACGTATAAAAAATGCCCCAGAACCCTACATACCAACACATAATCGAACTAAACGCGTTGTACACACGTACGCATACCTCCCACATCTTTTCCACGCATAGGGCGCACGTGGCGTTCCCCGTAAACGTTCTCTCTGGTCGGCAGCGGCGGTGGCCGCGGCGGTACGGGGGTGGTTTTGGAGGTGGCAGCGAGGGAATCGCGGTGACGAGGCGGCAGGGGAGAATGGTCGTTACACGCACCGGTCACTGCCACCCCCTGGCTATCGCCGACACGACTCCCCCTCCTCCATGCAAAATCACCCTTTGTCGCACTCGATGGAAAATTACTTTTTGTCCGTCGATTACGGGGTGAATTTTCGGACGAGACCCGATCATTTCGAACGAGATACGACTCGGATTCGAGACGTCTCGGGGAAAGGGTGTCGTATGAATATCGTGATAAACCACGTTCCATTCTTTGTTACGAGCTGTTTGGTTCAGTAATAATTAAGCAAATAATAATTAGTTGATCCAAGAAATTAATCTTTTTTATTGTATTTTATTTTTACCGCAGTTACTAAAATATACTTATCATAGAATTTATTTTATTTTATTACGTTGAGGTCAGTTATTAGATGATGTTAAAAAGTAGAGGAGAGATCGTTATTATATTTTTTATATTTTATAAATTAGACCCTTAATTTCCTACATTTTTATTCAAATTTTTATTCAACATATGTGAACATAATTCTCATATTTTAAGATCGCATTAAATTCTTAGTAGACAGCATCGTATTAAATTCCACGCTGATTCGTGCATTGCATGACGATGCCTGGAAATAAGAGAGAGACTTGACGAAGTGTGCCCGCGGGGCCACCAGCCCTTGATTACCAAGATCTTCATCTACATGCTAAACATCGCTCCACGGCACCGTCTTGAATACTCTTGTACTTACGTATGTATCTAGATCCATGGCCCGCGGATCCCCGTTCCCCGTCTCCGTTCGCTTGCAGCATCCGAGGTATTCCACCCTTCTCGATCTCCCTGACACCCCCTGAAACGCATTGCCGTACCATCTGTATGATGTTTGCTTAGATTAAATTAACCGACCGTGAAGCCGTCCTTTGTTCTTCGTGCAGCGTGGCGAAAATGCCGACACGCCGAAAGGAATGGGAAAAGAGGGAACGTCGGGGAAAAAAGCTTCGCTTGTACGGTGATCCTGGGATTTTTCGCGTGTTCGGATTGTGAAGTGAAATTAGACCTGTTACAATTTATCAACGGTACAAAATATTTATAGCGTTGAAATATAAGCAATGTTGCAACAATTCGCAACCGGGAAAGATACATACGGTTTTTTCTTGTATTTTACAGCAATAGAAAAGGAAAAGAACTTGGATAAGATGTAAAAAGTATAATTTATTGTATTAATAAGATTCTTTAAAGAAGGCGCCATCTTTCTTAGTGGTGACTAAGCGTACTGGTGGCTTCTTAAAAGACGCTTGCCGGCGGTGCACCTTCTTTAAGAAAATATCCTTATTCTTTCTTTCTTACCGACTCGTTTTGCTCCAAGTTTAATAGCTATTCACCCGCTAATCTTACGTCGATTCAGCAGCAAATGTACAAGTTATGAAAGTCGAGTCTTCGAAATGAGGGACTTTATACTGTCTTTCTTAATTCTTAAATATTTTTCTGAATTAAGAAAACCAAGTTTCCGTGAGAAAAAATATTTCTGAATCTCTGAAAAATAAAAAATTGGAAGGTTGGCCTCTCTTAAAGATGTTAAGTTAACGAATTTACTAATGAATTATATTACGTTAGTGATAAATGTTTCTTGCATTTTTAGAAACTCGTTTTTTACCGACCTTTTGGCGAGCTGCCTTACCACGAGGGTGACGTTTTCTTAGAGCTAAAGAAGGCTGCGAGAAGGAGGAGGGTGAGTTTTCTTAAAAGTCTTTACCATCTTCCTCGTACGAGGGCGACACCAGTATCGCTTTAGGAAAAAAGATTGATAAGACAATGAGATTATCTTAATCTGATTATGTATACTTTGCATTTCCTCAAATTTGGACTTCAGTTTTTTGTCATTAATAACGAGTTTGCAAAGTTTAATTCGCGGTGAGTTGCAGCGAGAACTTTTTCTCCTATAATGAGCGCTGATTATCTCAAATTTATTTATTTAAAAGAGATTGCAAAATAAAGTTTATAATTATTTTATTCCACCGCGAATAATTTTTCTATCCTTTTATTTCTCGCCATTGCGACATCTGAATAACTTTACTAGAAAGAAACTTTCTTACGAGAAGATATTTATCCAAGGAAATATTTTAAAATATCTGCTATTTGTTAAGTACATAAAAAAATGCGTCTCTAAGATTGTTTTTCAAAAAGAAAATACAAGAAATGTTTCTTTACTTTCTGAATATAAATATATTTTAGTATTATACATTAATTTTGACGTGCAAGAGTATTAGTATATTACTTGTTCTGAATGCGACATTCAACAATATTTGATCCGCCGAGTTTTCGTGTGAATCATGAGCATCCGCGCATCGGGTCATCGTCAAGTTGGTCGGTTAGCCATTTCTCAGCGTTCGATTCTCCGACTCCGAAGAACCTGGTCAAACGCGCCAGAGAAATATGCGAGAGCCTGACCTGAAGCAGTAGAGAGAGATCTCGGAGTATCTTGGCCGGGTCTCGCCGGTAGCTAGGCAACCCACCCCCAGGGCCCACCGTCTCCTCCTTCTCCTCATCTCTACTCTCGCTCTCTACCCCTTGCCACCTTTTCCTCCACGAGACTGTGCCTTCTCCTTCTCCTCGTCCTCCTCCTTCTCCTTCTCCTCTTCCTCCTCCTCTTTCTCTCCTCCAACTACCTTTACCACTACCACCTCGACCACCGACCCTCTTTCAAAATCCTCCCCCCCTCTGCTTTCTCGACCATCCATCCGGCACCCCCCTACGGCCGCGCACTCACCTCCCTCACCGCGGGTGCGCGGGTTCCCCCAGTCGCTGCCGCAACGGCCACGCTGGGGTACCTCAGAACCCCCAGGCTGCAACCTGCCAGGTTGCCCACCTCCGCGAGGTGTCAAGACTCGTGAGAACTCTCATGGAAAAATTCTAGTCGATCGCCGTAACTTGACGACGGCTATTCAGAACGGGCATCACCGGGGAGATGAAACAGAGACGCGACATGATTTCTACGTGAACGCACTCTACATTGTCATGACGGATGTCCTATTGTCCTTCTTTTCAAGATAAAAATAAAATTAGAATAAAAAGATAAATCTTTTTTGAGCTTATGTTAAATTGGTATTATGCTGACCGATATACGTATTAGATGAATATTAAAATTTTAGCAGTCTATTATGTGAAGCAAGTTAATGCATAACGTAGGCATTCACTTCTGTTGGCCATGTAGACTAGGTAGAGTATGGTATTAATAAGAAATGTGGGTGACGTGTATTAATTATGAGCGATAAGAAGTTTTGTCATGATTTCTTTAAAAGATGATCCGCTCAATAAGTCCCTTTTTCGTTTATAATATTCACAATTATCGCGTTTAATTCAAATTTCTCGGAGAATCGCCTTGAATGCCGACCTACCGTTGAAAATCTTAACAGTTTCCTGGGCTCCATTTTGTTTTGCGGTTGGAATGCGCGGTGCGTGCATGAACGAGGCGGTTCTGCGCATCGTCTTGCGGTTGGTTTGTGGTTCTGGGGGTGGCTAGGCCCGATCATTGGCCGCGGGGGTGTCAGGGGTGGTTTTTGGGGGTGTGGTGGCACCTTGCGGTTTGCGGGCTGATCTGCCACCAGAAGGGGGCGGCCCTCTTATCGACCTTCCATTGGTTCTCCTTACGATGGTGAGGAATTGACTGTAGAGTGAAGGATTCAATCAACATGCTGACTTATGTTCTGTAGTCTCCCTATACTTATTTTCTTTTTTTTTTATTATTTACTAATTATTATATACAAGGGAAGAAAAACTGTATACAATTATTTTATAATTAAAATATACAGTCAGCGATCATAAAGTAACGAAGTATTTTTTATTTTTCTAATACATTTTAATACGAAATATTAAATAATATAAATTAGAAACATTTAAAAAACATTCCTTTTTTCCTTGGATAAGTTCTAGATGTACCTATACTGAGATATAATGCACATAAATACGAGGTTTTATATAACAAGTTGCCGCAATCTTTTGCGTGTTATAGAATACAATGATTGGCTCAGTGATACGCTCAACGCGCGTACCGTATGTCTAACATGAGCAAGTGGGTAGAAATTAAACGATCTTTTCAAATTCGTAGGCTTGTATATTACTTGGCTCACTCAGCCAGCATTGAAACAACCCTCGCCTGGGGAAGCTACTCCCGACGTTTAATTACGCGTCCCTCCGTGAAGCGACGAAGGCTCCCTTTCATTAAGGCAATAATTTTAATAATTTTTATCTTTCTGTATAATCTGCCTAATTAAAATTACGCTTTGATCGCGCCGCAGTGCCCGCCCCTACTTAATACCGTTTCCCCGACGGCATTTTGCACCGTCTGCCGTCTTAATATATGGTATCATTCAGAGAGTCCTTATCTTTCCCCGTGATACCAAATCTATGAAGTATTATACTTAAATTTAATATACATTAATATAAATTGCTTTTCGATTATTATAAATAATTTTGGATTGTAAGAGTTAAGGAAAATAAAATTAAAAAGGAGCGTAATATCTTTTCAAAGTAAAACCAGAAATCCATGGAAAGTGAAGAGAGCATCGTATCGAACCGAGTATCTTTTAGAAAACTACGAGGTTTACGTTATCAGAGCGTGTTCCTTTAACGCTTTTCGTTTCAACCAACACTTTTGAAAACTTCCCAACCCGCTCGTCCCTTCTCATTCATTTTGCTTTTCTCAGCTCTTTTCGCTAGCTGGCCGTCTACGCAAAAAGATCCAAAGGGCTGGAGGTTGTTTAGGTAGATCTGGAAAAGTGGTGAGAGAGAGAGAGAGGGTGGAAGGGAGGGAAGGAGGAGGAGGAAGAAGAAACACGAGAGAAAGGGAAAGAAAGATAGATCGATTCGCAGAGGAAAAGGAGGCACGTATTCAAATGTTGATGAAATTGACCAGACGCACTTTGATCTGGCCTCTTCAAATATTCGCCAAGAGATTGGAGTGAACATCTGAGGAGAGCGAGAATTATCTTTGCCGGTTGGAGAAAAAGGAAATCTGACGAGCACGCTTCACTGCGCATGCATCATCCAAATTATTCGCTCGCGATCACTGATTACTGCGTGCGTGAATTTTTACGCCGAGACTAAAGCAATTTTAAATTAAAGTATAACATATACCGTAATTAAAAAAGGTATTACATAATCAGGTATCTCCATAATTCAATGATTGACTTATGACAGTTAAATTTATTTTATGCAAATAGGAAATAAGTGCTATTTTTCTTTTTCTTTCTTATTAAACTAAAGAAGTTAGGCGCACGCGCACGCACACACACACACACACACACACACCACGAACTATAGGTACAACCAAGTATTTCCCATCGTAATAAACGAGCCGTCGTTTTTCCGAGCAACGGAAGTCGCAGAGTTTCTACAAGTTTGCACATGTCGGTGTGTAGCATTTGTTCCTCGTTCAACTGAGCGGGCTGCGCATTAGTGTGCTTTATGTGAGGAACGGCTGCCGCGAAACGAAGGTAGGGCATGCACCCTCCGTTGGATTTAATATTTAAAAGCGCATCTGAAATATGTCGATTCTGGCACCATAAACACGAGGGCACCCTGCACCGACTCGCCTTTTAGTCGCTCGGAGTGTCTCGCATGATTTATTCGTCGCGTTACTACCCGGACTGTGAGGTTTACCCGAGACGGAATTTGCATTCTCACGTACATCCTCAGTCAGTGAACTATTTAAACGAGCGGTTCGGCAGGCTTTGAAATCATTTCAGCAGCGAATTATTTGCACTCAAAAATGTAATGATTTTCTTTCCTACCAGCAAAAATTTTCTGTAGTTAGATTCTCAATGCTTTTCTTCTGATGTTTTAGTTATGAAAATAATTTTTTACTATTGAGCGATTTTTTTATAGTTACAAACGAAAGAATCATTTCACGTTACCGATAGCTAACGCTCTCTCAGATATCTCATCAGAGTTGTACGTAACTAGAAACTAATTTTATAACCGGTATTACGGTCGCGAAGGGCATGTACCTAGAAATTCCTCGGCAGACTGCAGGGTCCAATAAGAACTCCCTCATCTCCTTCGAAAGTTATGCGCAACGTTTGGCGTACCCTACAACACTGTAAATCCCCACGTAATGTACACACATGAGACGCGACCCACCCCTAGGTAGCATTGTAGCCTTTGCAGCCCTCTCCACGGTGGCACCATCGACTCCCTTAAACGCGAATTTGATATTCGTAAATCTGCCGGCCGGTCTCCATAAATCAAAACTACCCTCCCTTGGTCTGGTCCGCGGAGAGAGATCCACGCGGTGATGAGAGAGGAGAAGCAAAGTACCCTCTTGGTAGAGTCTGCAACATCCGCTCGACATCTTTCGTTCTCTTAAAAATTGATTTCTTGCGCGCGCTTTGATGCCGCGCGGGAACCTGGAATTCTTTTAGACGACTTAACGTGCACTTTATTCGTCGATGAACTTGACTCTCATCATTTTAATATTTTATCGTTAGAATGTCAGCGCTACGGCTATAAGATATTGTTGTTGTCAAAACCTGCTCATACTTTCCTCGCTTAGACAGCGTCTATAATTTTCACAATATGTGCGTATGTAACGTATATAACAAACGTAACGTTATATACGTTACTTTTATGCTTTCTATTTAAACATTTAAAGCATCACGTTTGTCGATAGCAATACAAGTTAACATAAATGATTAAATAACGCTGCGTTCAAGTCGAAGCGCATCGCGAGAAGGGGTAAGCGCTGCTTTGGTGGGCGGAGGGAGGTTTTTCGACGAAATACCTCGCGCGATACCGCGCATTCTTGCCGTGGGAGTCACCACCGCGCCCTTAATTAAAAATCCAACGAACCCCCAAAAATGAGCCCCCGTGGTAGCGCGCGAAAGAGAGACGCGCTCAGAGAGAAAGGGCACTCTCTCTCCCCGCGAAAGAGAGAAGGAGAAGGGGCCAGAGGGCCACGGTTAAGGGTGGGTAGGTTGTACGTCGAGGCAGACCGCATTCTTTCGTTTAATTCCCGCGAATTTATAGGAGCGAGAGACGACAAACCGTGCCGCAATACCCGTTGCGCGGCCTTTTCCGTGTTCCTCCTCGTTGCAGACTCACCCTTAAAAAGTATTGCCATCCCACGTGCCCGTAATTGGATCCGACGCTGTCGTAGGAGGACCACGCGCCTTTATTGCCACTCTCCTCGCCCGTATCTTTGTAATCCTGCGTTTTAACAATATTTTATTTAAATTTTCAGTAGAGATACATTGCAATAGTTGTACGCAGTTACGAGTGTGCTATATAAACAAAAACTATTCGTGAGCAATTGCTGTTACGTAAGGGATTAATCGAGCGATTGTATTCAGACATATACTAGGCATCGAGAAATCAGTGCACGTAGTGATATCGTCGAGATGATGTTCGATAATCGAGAGAAAATCTATACCGCATGTCGTCGACGTCGTTTAGTTTTGAGGGAAACCGAGACCGAGGCTCGTGAACGAGGGTAACCGAGCAAGGCGGCCAAGGAGGGAGCCAGCTGAAATAATTAAACCGACGCAAGTTTTTACGACAAGGTGTTCATTACCGTGGGTAATTAAGACGCCCCTTAACTAGACCCGCTAACCACCCCCGGGGGTGGTAAACCAACTTCTCGGTCGGCACCGCGTGGGGGACGTTACCGCCTTGGAGAAAGTGGGAAGTCGACTCGGCGGCAGGAGACTCAACGAAGAAAAGTTTTCCCGTTTTTATAAGCGTAGCCGGACTATTATCGGCGATTATCTTAACATCGGGTTTCCTGCTATCGTCGAAAACTACGACGAATTGTTTTTATATGAAATGCTTCTTCGTATATTTTTAAATCTTTTCGTTGTCGAAGTGATTAATCTTTTACCATTAGAATGTATTTTTTTCAAGTTTCAATGATTAATCCGACCGAGTTGTTACGAACGATAATACTTAAACTTAATTCAATTTATTCTGGATATCAGATTCACAAATTTTCGCGAATGGCTGCAAGAACTGAATAGAACCGCTGCTGTTTTGAAAGACAAGCAGGCCCCAAGTACGTCGAGTCGGGTATTAGCAAGGATCCAAATATCGGCTAAGTCCTTTCTAAGCTGTGCTCTGGCTAGGGAATTAGCTTGGCCCTGCGCCCGCATTAATAAGTGACCGTTCTGGGCAAACAACGTCAGTGATCCCTTGATTTCAAGGCTAGCAGGATTCTCTATGTTAGCGCTAAACTTTATAGGAGATCACGATGCTTTTGAGACGTTTCGGCACATTTTCTCATCTGTCAGTTTATTCATATGATAATCTTATTTGATTAGTGTTATTATAATGTAAATTAAAAATATCTAATTAATTTATCGAGAATATGAATGGATATTTGATAAATTTATATATATATATATATTTTTTTTTTTTAATTTATACTTTTAATAATTTCAGGAGGATGGCTAATTTCCTGCGTGCTTTACATTGGCGAGACTTAATCGGGGAATCGATCCTAATCTTATCCGAGACACTGGAATACTTGTGGGCAAAGGTAAGGCAGTCAGGGTCAACAAATCTTCGACCGGCAAACCTCAGACAGATCTTGATATATATATCGAAAACAGCGGCATGTATCCAGACCTCGCAGACAGAGGATAGAGAGCGCGAGATAGTCAGAGTCTGCTGGGGTGTAGGTGGTAGGTACGAGGTAGGATCGTGCGCTTGAGGGGGGCATAACTCATCCCCCGGAGCCAGTGTCGGTGATGTACGGCGGTTGTGGGACAGTCCGGAGGATGAGGTCTATCGGTAGGAGACGATGGCGAGGGCGAATCAGCCCTTAATAAGGCAGAGTGCACGCGAGCCGAGTGCAAAAGAGAGTGGACAGAGATAGAATCGAATGCTTTCCTAGCTGCAGGTTTAAACGCGAGAATCTTGGGCCTTGGTCGTCATTTAATGCCGAAAACTACTCTTAAGATAAACCGTTCTTGAAATAAAAAGTGATATTGCACAATTCTTTTAGATTTTATACGTCACAAAATTGAGCATATAAATTACAGACTTGTATTGTAATTAAGAATCGTCAAAGTGATATATCGGATATTATGGTTAGCATATCTTAAACAAAAATTGTTTAAGATATCATGAAATATTTATTGCTTGATGTCCGAAGAATGAAGAACAATTTATTTATATCGGAGTATAAATTGTAAACGTGTATAAGTATCTCGTTGAATTTGCTATCAAATTTGTTGATGTATATGTTTGAGAACGAAGTGGACTCTTAAAAAAAAATACGCGGTGAATCATGAGTGCGAAACAAACCGGAGCGTAGATATACCTACCGATCGTCGTCGAAGAGGACGGAGGGGAGAGGGAGGTGTCTGTATGCCGAAGCGTAGAACACAGAGGCACCGACCACCACCGCCACCACCTCACGAAAGGGGAAATTCCATGTGGCAGAGTTATGGCCCTTGGAGGTGTCGCTGGAGAGCTTGTCTCCAGGCTGGCTCTCGAAGAGCCCTCTCTTTTTTGCATCCGGCGCCCGGTGACAAAAAAAAAAGAAGAAAGGGACAGAGGAGAAGAACGGCCGAAGAAGAGGAGAGCGCCCGCACCATCGGCTTCTCCAGTCTCGTTTAAAAGTGATAAATGCGCAGTTGGGAATATGACTGAGAAAAATAACGCCGAGGGCTTGGCGGAAGAGAGCGGGTTGCCGAAGGGGCTGAAGAGAAGCGGGACAGGGAGGGGGTCGCCGATTGGGGCTCGAGAAATCGAAAAACTAATATCCGCCCCCGGAGGCCGTTTGTTTCGTATTGTTTCGGACGCCAGACTCCCAGGCGGTTGTCTTTGGCGTGATTGAGTATCGCCATTCTTCATGAATTTCGCGCTTTCTTTTTATCGCGTCTCGAGTTTCCCGATGACGACCGGTGTAACGAAGGGCAGAAACGCGAAGGAAGGAGCTGATTGAAGTGCCAACAACATGGTCTCGCATAATCTATATGCGAGATTTTCAAGTTAATGTGAAATCATTTCTTGTATATATAGTATATACGCAATAGCTTACAATGAGATTAATTATAATTTTGAAAAGGTAGACTCGATAAATGACAATCTGTTATTTACAGTATAAGATAGAATTAATATCCATGTACTAGGTAATCTGCGAATTACTCCTACAAACATAAGGGATACTGAAGTTTGCCCCTTTCTACTTAGTTGGTCAACAAACTCAAGGGCATCGTGCTTTAAGGGAGGTTAATACGAATACCCTAAAGGGTGTAAATACGAGACCATCCAATATCTCTAGTTCTCATAAGCCCCATCATCCTTAATTATCGTATACCGAGATGAACCACAATGAAACCGATTAGGAGGTTTAATATGTGAACAATATAATATCTCCGTCAGTTTTTTGGAAATGTCGGAGAAATAAAAAGAAAAATTTAGGAGAAATGTATGTCGTGTTTTGCTTAAAATTGGCGCGATACATTTCGAGAAGAGACAGCACAAAGCAGCGGCTCGGTGCACAGTGCTACAGCAGTTTGTTCTGCAAGGCAGGTAATGACCATTTAAATGCATGGAATTAATGTAATGTGGAGGAAATGTTCTCGTCGCGTCTACGGAAGCAGCCACTATAGCCGAATAAAATTCGCGGTGTTGTACCCACGTGCCTCGTTCGTCCCTCCACAGGCCGCTTCGATTCAACTAACTGGAAAGTCATCCCAGATTTTAACCGCGAGAGCTTAACCGAAAAAAATAACTTTGGACTGTCCAATCGACACTTTTGCAGATTTTTGTCGATCGATGAATCCGCAAAGCGATTTGCGATTATATTTTAGGGTGCGTGCGATGCGATTATTTGTTTAAATGATGACGACAAATCCTATTTTTTATTCTCGGTGAAACTGACTATTATTCGGATTTCTTTAAATCATAGGAATCTCTTTCCTGTTATTTGGCAAAATAATTTCTCTTCGCTTCTTGACGACGTGACTTTTTAATTCGACGGATTTTTCAACTTGATTGGCCAGACTTCGCTGCAATTGCGTGGGGTTGCGCGAAATAAAACGACGGGCGGCGTCTGCGTAACCGAATTTAGCGATTTTTAATTCCCAGGATCGGGCGCTTGGAGCCAATACAAGGGGCGGCCCACCCTAAATCACTAATAAGGCTTCGCAAGCCTCCGTACATCCCGCCGACAGGGATTTTCCTACTCGGTTCTCATCCCGAATGCTACACGCGGCCATCCGATTAATCCAGACGAATCCCGATAAGAGTTATCGCAAGGGAGAGCAAATTTTGGCGACTCAATTTTGAAACGCTTTTTTCGCGTTAATGTATTACAAAAAAGTTTTTCAGAGATACGTACGTTTTAAAATTACTTTTCACAAAATTACATAAAAAATGTGTATTTTTTTTTTGTAAATTTTAATCGCAATTTTTAGTAATTATTGAAATTTTGTCGCTTTTGCGCCAACTTGAAACAAATCTCTGTTGTATAAATGTTCCGAGAAAATTGGTTTACATCAGCCGTAATTCGCAGCCGCAGCAGCTCGATGCAATTAATTTTCTTGCTGCAGCTGCATCCGTAGACTTTCTATGCTTTAGATACGTTCTTGCTGCAAGAAACAATCTGCTTACTCGGCAGTCGAGTTTCTCGCATACACATCGCCGATCGATCCTGTTCCTAATTTATACTGTGCAAAATATTGCTTCCAGCTGTCAATTGATTAGATTATGTAATTACAGCAAGCGCAAATATGTGTCTTTGTTACAGAGAGAGCTCTCCTTGACATTTTACCATAAAAGAAATTTTGTGAGATTTCTTTTACCAAGAAAGAAATATTGGGAGATTTTTTTAAAGTTGATAATTACAAAATTATGTATATAATTGTGTACTATATATAATTATTTTTTATCTTTATTATATACACTTGCATCTTCTTTTGAGATAGCATAGTTGACTTGTACAGATGTGCAGATTATTAAATGTTTGGCTTTTTCGAAAGATCTGAGAACCGCTGGGTATTGATGCTCGATCAGGCAGCCCCTGGAGGTTTAATTAAATACAACCCCCCCACTCCGACGTGGCTCGGCTTCTACCGCCTGTAAAACGAGCAATATTTTTCACGAAAACCGCCTCAACGGATGAGCTCATATCTGGCCTCAGTGTCAGAAGTCAGACATGATAAATATCGTTAAACGTTAAAATATCTTAATTAAAATGTGCAGTATTTTGTATTCTAATATTTGAATTACGTTTTTGTTTTTTCTTTTTACATCCTTTGACGTCTCTCGCATGTCTGAATTTAATTATTTATGGATAGATAACTGGCAATTACTGGTTCTTCGATATTTGCTATTGAATAGTAATGAGAAACGATTGGTTATCTCCGTTTATTTTTAAGCTGATTGCCAGAGGTTTATCATTCGCAGGTACACACAGCAGTCACTATATATAATATATATATGTACATATACATATATACATATATCATGGAGGAAAGGGCGTTATCCTACATTAGGTTGATCGCGTCAGCGTACGATCCTATCGTACCGATCGGCGCGTGACGTTGGCAGTAATGCTGCTGGGGATATGACAGGCGCGCATGGCACGGGGTGTTGCAACACCCCCCGCGTCAAGAATTCATGCAGGCCCGATGGGGGACCATAATTAACCGAATACCGATACTCACCCGCTTACCCGACTCCATCTGCGACATACGCGACGCATATATAGCCACCAGCGCGTAATTCTACGCACACCTGTCCATGCGAGAGTATATTATGTGTCATATGCATTTTTCATAAAAAAAAAGGCAGATCCTTTTATAGAACTTCCATTTAATGCGATAACAGAAGAATATTTGCAAATGAATAAGATATATACGTAGAAGTTTGGTAACTAAACTATCTTGTTAAATATTATAAAGATAAAGATAAAAGGAAGATTGTCTCTCTATGTTGGATGTATATAGATTAAACATGGATATCATTTCAAGTTGTTGTCGAACCAACTTACGATTTTATCATTATCTGTTTAACATAAAACAATCTTGCAGCGTATAGGTTCTACGAAAAGTGTTTCATATTTGATATCGTTTCTGCGCGTATTCTCGTCTGATATTAATTGGACGGCCGAAAATCCGTGGGTGAAAAGTGTAACGTTAATGCCGTCTCGAACCGAGTTTTTCTCGGTCAGCGATAACGGCAACGGAATGGCAAGGGCAGAAGAAGATCGGACGGTAGAAGGCCGATTAAAAATTCCGTCTATCCTGTACCGAAAAGGCAGTCGACGCACTCTTATCCACGTCCGTCGGTGTAACATCTGCGCCGCCTGTGCAAAAAGGAGGCGACGAAGCGAGGAAGGAGGAAGACCTTGCCGAGTGTCTCCGTCGTACTTCTTGCGAAGGAGCGAGGTTGCGTCTCTGCCCCCACCTCACACGAAACCCCGCTTTTCCTGTGTCGTCTCTACCCTGGTGAGGCAAGCTGCCCCGTTAACCCCTCGCCACCCATTCGGAGAGAGAGAGAACCCCCGCCCCTTTACGGGTCTGCTGGCGGTGGCGGCGGTGTCGTATCTTGGCCTCCGTGGCGCGCCGCTCTATCGACGTACAGCCACCCTCGGCTCACCTCCTCACCTTCTCCACTCCGTTTCCTATTCTCTCTCTTTCCGACTTGGCCTCACGCTCCCTCGCGGTCTTCCTCTTTCCGATATACTCTCGTGTTCTCCGTCCTTTTCTCTCCTAGACATGCTTCCCGCGTCCGTCTATCCGGATTTCTCTCCGACACATTCGCTTCACCGACCTCTGTAACTCGCGATTGCCGAGATAGCGAGAATATAGATGCAGTCGGAGGACTGCCTCGGCTGCTTGCCTTCTGCGAGGCCTAGCCTACGAACGAGCGAAATCAACACATTATTGAGACGTCTGTCGGCGAATTAGGGCTTTCCGTGTCTTATCATTTTAGACGTAGTATTAGACGTAGATTATGCCGACTATAGACCAGATCTAATAATTTAGCAAGATGAAAGTCTTGCGGAAAATAATCTATTAATCCGAATATGAAACGAGTTTTTCGTTGAATACACACACGAGAACGGAATAAGAAAGATTAAATTTATCGCGAAATTATTTATTTGAAATTCGTATAAATTAACGATATAATAGAATTCGTTGCTTTAATATTATATACAATCTACAATGTCATTAAGGATCGTAATTATATTTTATTCGTATATAGTATTCAAGTTTATTTATTATATAGATATTGCTACTGGGGGGGGAATAAACTATTGAGAATAAGTAACACTTACGATATTAATAGTATAAGAAATTAATATAAGATCAGTCTAACTCAAACTAATATTAATATTTATGAAATACCTTTAAGTACGAGCGATGTTGGCGATTAAGTTGATGGGCGCGACATTTCGTCGAAGAGAATAACGCGGATCCGCAAAATACTGAAAGATCAGACTGGTTAGGCAGTACTCGCGGTGTACTTGGGGAATACGCGTGGCCCTAAATCAGGGTTGATATCCTCGAAACAATTCGACCCTCCGAGGATGGTGTCCGGCAGCAGGCACTGGCCCGGGCGGGTAGCACGGAAGAAGATTTAATTAAGCCGGGACCGATTTATCTCTCTGACAGCTAACCCCGTCCTTTCTAGACCCCCTCTTTCCTCTTTCCCTCCTCCTTTGGATTTTCGGTCCCTCAAACCTCGCGACACTAGATTCTAGACTCGCCGAAAGGGCAAAACCCTTTTGCGTATAAACGACAGAGTAGGTATCCCATCGGTATCCACCTTCTATCGATACTTTCTATCGGTACCACAAAATCTCAAAACATTCTATGAATTGAATCTAATCAGTCTTTAATGATCTTATAATTACTAAGGTAGAAAAGATACAAACGAGTCTTGATAAAATTAGCATTTCTTTATCTTAAGAGCTTCGCTTTTTTAAAGATTATTATCACGATTATTGTTTTCAATCTGAAAATGAAAATATCGTTTGCAAATCAAAGTATACTTACATTTTCTGCTAATTTGAAAAATGCAATTTATCGAGATTGCAAGGGTAAGGCAAGAACGCGATAGCGCGGGTGAATGCACTTTGCTCCGAATTATCGGCGAGCCTTTCGCGCCAACCGATGGATGCACTTTGTAACGAGATAAAGACGCGACTCGAGAAAAGAAAGGTGAACGTACTTTGTTGACGACGATCGATGATCTCTACTTGCTGTTAGCTGCACGTATGGTCCTCTGGCTCTCACCTCTCGGTCTTCCTCTTTCTCTTCTCCCTTCTCCTTTCTCTCACCCGTCTCTTTCTCTCTCTCTCTCTTTCTCTCCCTCGAGGGACTGGTGGCACCCTCCTGCAATTATTAATTAACGCTCCCCTCTCAAGGCATTAACGCGGCTAAGAGCAACCCCTCTTACGTCTCCGCCAACCCGTACGACCTCCTCCAACTCCTTGCCACTGACTCAAAGCACCATGAAGTAACGATACACCTTGGCTAGGGAGACGACTCGACGTAGAAGGAAGGAGGAAGTCGGAAGAGGTCCGACCTGACGACCTCATCGACTTTGCTCCACAAAGAGAAAGACCCTTGTTATGGGGTGAGCGTTCAGATACGCACGGCGTGAAAACGGCGTTCAATGGGAAGGGTTAACTCGTTCGCGGGGAAGGCCGCTATATTTTCTCATCTTTGTTCGTTCGCGTCTTCTCTTTTCAGTATATATACGCAGATAATATATCTCAAAATTGTGCATGTGCGCGTATTTATTTATGTTATTATTATACGCTATTAGGTATATACGCAATTAAAGAAAATTATAAAATTAGTTGATTTTTTTTTTGGTATTTAAGAAAATGGTATTATAATTATTAAATAATAAATAAATGTGATCGAAACTGTAAAGAATAAACAATTGTGCGAGTTTTAGATAGATTAACCTAATTGATACCTAATTGATTTTTATAAAATGAAACAGCCGCGCGTAACATAAATCCAGTCTGCTCATATAAGCATCAGTTCGTTACCGCGGTTCGGTAGTCGGAAGGAGACCGTGGTGAGCGGACAAAGGGCGCGTGAATCCAGCATAACGCGAATCCTGCGACAGAGGACAAGATCCTCGACGTGCACACGGAGTCGGAGGGTTCTGGCGGTCCGCGCGAAGCGGGATAAGGATTTATAGTTTAATATCTCGGGCGGCCGGGTCGTCGTCACATTTTCAACCCCCGAGAGAAACTATACACACGAACCCGCCACCATCCGCCACTGCCCCCCCTTCTCTTGGCTCCCTTTATGCCGCTACTCCATCCGCGGAGATCGTCCTAGGTTTCGCTGTAGCTGGTTTTCGCTTTTGTGTCTCTCCGTTAGTTCGGGCGGTAGGAGATCACCGGGCAAGGATTCCAAGGAAGATTTGTTTCGGTTTGATGGGGCCGTTTAGACGTGTAGATGCGCTCGTTAGATTGGAAATGCGTGCCCGGGATCGATGTTAAACCCCGTGTAAGAGAAAACGGGAACGTGGGCGGGGGTGGATGAGGGCGAATGGATAAAAAAGAAGGGTGGTAGCGGTTTATTGGAAACCCGGAGCTATAAAGCTCGCGCTAGATCGTACAACTAGAGGACGCGTAGAGCGTGCTTGCGAAATTGTCTAAAAAAATTTACTTCTTTCTTGTTTTATATAGCGTCCTATTCGACTTTTATTTCTTAGATATGGAATAGAATGTGTTTTTGACTGTCATAGTATTATCCGTAATTTCGCGACATTACTGTGATTAATTGTTTTGTGCGATAGACTTTAAAACATTTTAAATAAATAACAAATATGAAATTGAAGCAATACGGGAATTTGTGGGAATTGTTGCAATGGTTTAGTTGAAACGAAAGGACATCCCGCGTTTCCTTCTGGACCTTTTTTGGCTTAAATCTACGGCGCCATGCACCCTTTCGTTCCTTCTCTCTTCATTGGCCAAATCTCTCACAGCACACGCACGTCATTAGAGCATGCTCGGACTATCGATACCTAGCCTATGCTGGACGCTAGTGCGTGGATCGTGTTAAGCGAATAAAAAGCCTATTGCTCTCTTATATAACGACAATGATATAATGGTGTCTGGTAGTCGCCAGATAACCGAATATAGTTTTTGCATCGTGTCGATTGTCGAATAACAAATTATCTAGTAGAAAAAGATAAATTTACAATTCTTTTGCAATTTAATGCTTAAAACACATTTTTAATGTCGTTTTAATTTTATAAATTTGCCGAGTTGTGCGGCATTGTATTATATATATTACTGACATTTTTCATTTATTAAACGCTATAAATGGTATATTTATTATAATAAAAGTACAAGATATAAAATTATTTAACATTTCTTGATTGTGCAAATAATAATAGATTCTTTAATGTAAAATATAAGTTATATTATAATATAATTATAATATATTAATATCAGAAAGCATTGTTCAATATATATTTTCAATGGTTGAATACTTTATAAACTTTTTGAATTGGAATATGGAGAATTATGATTCTGTGTTAAAATAAAGCTTTGTGCGTAAGTATTTTTGCTGCCGTTTTTACCCTTCGTACGCAAGGTTCAAACATTTAGACGCCGGATGCGAGACGCCTGCCGGTGGCATGAACCCGCCGGAAGTTCCTAAGACTCGCGAGAGTACTGTAGGTCGCTGGGTACGGATTTCGATAGGGTGGCCACCTACGGATATTAAAGGAAATGGCGGTATGATTAGTCGAATACGTGCGCTGGTTTCGTTTTAAGTAAGCACGTATTCGAAGCTTCCGATTGGTTTTGACACGAGATTTGCGTTATTATAGATCAATATATCTATCTATTTCTATATATGAGCATTTCTACTTATCGTAACGTTATATAAATGCAATATCAAATAATCAAGCAATTTATTCGTTCAAATAAATTTTGTATAATTTGACAAAAACTTCGTATAAATATTATATTCAATGTCATAACGCTCGCGAGTAGATACAGAAAGAGGCAGTATTGCTGAATGACCGAAAAATCAGAGACATCGTAATTCTGGACATTGTCGGAACCGCAAATGACCAACCAGCTGCGTAACTGCTTGGTTCTCGTGTTTTTGGGGGTTGTTTGCTTGATTTAGGGGCTGAGGACCGCGTATCACGTCACGTGGGTAACCCTTTCTCGCGCACATCAATAGCTCATTATGCCTACCAAAGATATGTCTTCTAATCGGTTCAAATTTATCTTTGACATTTTATATCTATAATAATTCTGCTAATCGAAACTCCTTGAAACTCCGTCGATCTTCTAGAATATTTACTCTAGATCTTTTAGAAAATGTTATCAATGTATTTTATTGTGACAAAGACATATGTGCGTTTGCTTATTGCCATCTATATCCCATACAGAATTATTTTTAATCAGTTAGAATTTATGAATCTTTATGAGAATTTGAGCTCGTTGAATCATCAAATACAACGATCAGATATTCCTGGTTAAAATGGTCTGAAAATCAAGATGTTACAAACGCAATTAAAGTCCGAGTTCTCCAGAGTCCAGAGAGCCAGCCAGTTCGTACAAATATCCTGGTTATTTACATACGGGCGCATCTCTCTCTTCCGCGCCCTGGTGTTCTCCTGGTTTGTCTTATAATATTAATAAGGGTAGTTTCCGCCCTGGCGTGCCGCGGAATAGGGGCGGGGGAGGGTCTGGCAAGAGCTATGCTCGCAATGTCCGGCAAGGGTGGTATGTTGTAGATAGTCCTCGACGCAGCCCCCTGAGGGATGAAGTCTGGACCTTGTTAGAACGAGAATGCTAATTTATTAGGGAGCGCTGGTGGGATGGGAATACCAACTGGAGTCCGCGATTTCACGATTTTTCGTCGCATGTGATTACCTCAATTATAACCTAGGTTTAATTGACAATTTTTTACATATTAGCGTAATTGATAAGGATTGTGTTGCGGATTATAAGAATATCAAATATTAACGGCACATGATATTTTTATTAAGAAAAAAAATCAAGTATAAAATAAAATAACACATTGTAGATAAAAGCAAGCACGAGTAAGCTTGTCTAACAATATCAAATACGTTACGTATATTAAAAGAGGTGAAAATAAAATTAATGTGAGTATTACGAAATAATCATCAGGAACACATTGTAGCACGCTACCTTTTCCGAGGTTCGTGCAACAGTAATGCGAAAATTTATAAGGTTCAAGGAAAAGTGAAATCCGTGATCAATGCCGATGGGGATAGATATCAGAAGTTATACTTTTAATAAAGAGATTCCTGAGTATCTCTACCGAGAAACGATATCCACTACCATCAGCAGCCTCGGTATTGCCGACACACCAATGTGCTGGTCGGATAGCGTCGACCGGCGGGGATAGGGGGTGGTTGGATGCGCGAGCGCCACACGTGTCTTGAGGGTGGTAATTACGCGGCATCTGCAGCCAGCCCACACTACCCTGCGTCCGCCACCTCCGCCTCTACCTCCGACTTGCCCCACAGCCTTAGATGGGATCGGAGGGGGAGGGGGAGGTGGGGGGGATTAGTAGGAAGGGGGAGGAGGGTTAGGGATGAGGCAAAGGGGTGTCGAGGGATGGGTGGCCACAGTATTGATTTTGTCCAAGACAGCCGACGCCGCCGCCGCCGACGCCGCGGCCAACCAGACCCACCTCTGGTGGTACCCACTCGGCTACAACACCAACCCCCACCCCACATTCCACCCCGACTCGTCTCTTACTCCTTCTCCTTCGAGCACCGTCACTCAACCTCTCGTCCCTCTCGCCTTCTCGCATGCGCTCTCTCTCTCTCTATCTCTCTCTCTCTCTCCTTTTCTCTTTCTATCCCTTTTCCACTTTGTCTCTCTTAGAATCTACGCTATCCTCTCGCCGTTCATGTTCGCAACGGGCGCTAGATAAGATGCCTCGCAAGCCCCGTGTCTGTGGAACACCCGCTTCGTCGGCCCGCTTTATCGACATCTACATATAGGATCAAACGAATCGTCCACTCTATAATCGTAGATCGTGTTTAAATCATGAAAATTATATTCGTAATTTTAATATAATAATAACGCACTGCTGATGAATTTGTCTCCAAAAAAATATCTACTGAAAATATTGCTTAATGCTTTATTGTTGTTTGAATTATCGTTAATGCTTAATTCTTCTTAATCATTTGCGGTGCTGCCAATTTAATAATTTTTTAAAACAAACATAATGCAAACTTAAAACTAGAATGTAATTTCTGATTTAAATTAGCCAAAAAAATTCTCAATGGAGATGGTTTCTTATTATTTGACGAGCTTCTAACGGGAATCGCTTTCGTGTTGAGTATAGCCAGGAGTTCAAAGTGGAGGCTGTCTTTAGGATTCAAGGCCCCACATCCTTGGCCCGAGTAACGATAGTTTAGAAACTTGACGATGCCTGGGCGACGGGACAGCGTGAGAGCCACGGCATCTGGCCGGTAGTTAAAATGCATGTAGTCCTCCGAGAGTCCCGTATTCAAATACAGGATCAGTCCTTCTTCGACCTTACCCCGTAACTGATCCCGATCCCGATCTCGATCTCTCCCGCTGGCTGCTTCGGGAGAAGAACTTTTCGTCTTGTCGCATAGAGGGAGAAGGGGATGGAAAGAGCCTCGAGAATTCGCGACGTGCTCCGCGCGACTTGAATTTTCCCACACGAGTTTTTGGCCGACGGTTCGCGAGAACCAAGACGGAATGACCGGCGATCAATCTCTCAGGATAATTTATATTTTTTATTCTTCGCTAGCGTTTGCGTTGTGATAAAACTGCACGTTCCTTTACGTATCGCCACAACGCGAGATTAGCACGTTAAAATAGTTGTTGCAACGGAGATTAAAAATATGGATATCTCTCGGATATGGCAGGAAACGAACGAAAGCGTCGAAGGCTGTTTCGCCTTGGCGTTTTTATCGCCAATTCTGACTTTATCCCATCCGGCACAGCCATCCCCGCTTCTTACCATTCGATATTGTATTCATAGCCGATGCTAAGAGACAGAGATATCAGAGTGATTCACGGCTGTGGAGCCGACGGAATTCATATTAGGAGAAAAATATCCCCCTGTTCTTCTAGGGTAAGCGAATTGGCTGGACATCCAGCAAGCTGATCTGATCATAACATTTGCATATTTTCTTTTATGATACATATATCGATTAGTTGATTTCTGCTCGCAAAGTGGTTTAATTTTATACAGTATGTTAAGTTAAACGTTACATTTTATTTGTTTTTTAATATCTATTCGTCATCTTTAAACAATTGCGTTAGATTGTGTCGCGTTCTAAAATTTTACTCGCAAAAATTTTTAGAATCTTTATTGCTTGTAACACAAAATCGATATCTCGACAATGAAGAATTTCTTTCATGAATCATTAAAAAAATCTGTAAACGAAAGAAATAGAAAGACAACAATTTTATAAACGAATAAAATTTGAATAATGCAACATTTGATGAGTCGGAGTTTCTCATTCTCCGAATCGCCTCGGAAATTCTCGAAACGTCGGTTGTACTCGACTAATGCGCTCGCCAAATAAGCTAAACATAGGTTCCGGTCCAGTCTTGTGTCGTATCGAGAGAGTTGTTACGTGGCAGTTCGCGAAGAGCAAAGAGGATCACGGGGTCGAACAAAAGAGCGAGAGCTGGCGCAGGCCGCTTCGTGGGACCCTCGCATGTATCCAGCTTAGCCGCTACCGCAGTTTAAGGAGCTTTGGCTTTTGTTTAATCCCGAGTGAGTAAAAACGAAAGGAAGCGATCTAACCGGCCGCTCGGTGCCGCAGTCACTCCTCGGTCTCTCATTCGCGAGGAAATCCCCGCTATTCGCCGACGCGAAGGCAGTAGGATCAAGCCGGAAGCTGACAGCGTCATCAGTAGCGGTTGAGGAACAGTTTCCCTAAACTTTGAACTCGCATCGAACTGACAAGTATCCGATGATCTTTACTTTTATTTTTATACGTATTAATATGCAATACCGAAAACGTTTCACGCTTGAGAGCTTCTCGACGAATCTCCTTACGCGTTGCAATCTCAGTTATGGCTCGCCGCGCGCCGTGGCGCGCGAGATAATATCAATTTATATAATGATACTTGTCAAAGAACAAGAAAAATAAATAATAGCAAACATTATGGCACGCATATCATTAAAATATTTTTGTTTTCGAGAAAATTGAAATTATATGTCTATCACAATCTTTAATTAGCTGCCTTATATAGGTATATTTTTATTTAAAAGTTGAAATGTAATTGGTCATTTTAGAATAAAATTGCAAACGGTTTATGGGTAAATGTTTGGTGAGCACGAGTGCGAACGTGATTTTTTGGGTCGAACGGAATCACCATATGCACGAAAAGTTATTCGACCAAGGGTAAGCCGAAAGTTGATTAATCGCAGGTCAAAACGCTCGCGGAGGGAGGAGAGGGGGAAATGCGAGCTTTACTCGACTCTGCCGCGAAATGACGGTTTGCATCGTGTTTTCTCCTCAATTACGTCAATCCACTCACGACCCCCGCGTAACGGAGCGACTACTCGAAT
The DNA here is from genome assembly GCF_030848805.1 of Temnothorax longispinosus. Lineage (NCBI taxonomy): Eukaryota > Metazoa > Arthropoda > Insecta > Hymenoptera > Formicidae > Temnothorax > Temnothorax longispinosus. Next base: position 15,943,101 of record NC_092363.1, on the reverse strand, counting down.
CGAAGCCCTCCGCTTTGGTCCTTAATCGGTCAAGTGATCGTAGACCCCACTCGATGACCGAAGTCCATGCTAGTCGCGGCAGGAAGAAGGGGAATGCAAGCAGGAGAAGTCCGAGCGAGCGCGAAGAAAGAGAGAGAGAGAGAGGGAGAGGGGGAGAGAGAGAGAGACAGAAGGAGGGACGATGAAGAAGAAGAGAGAGTGAGAGAGAGAAGCCAGGAGAAATGGCTAATTCCGGATATTTATGTGGGGGTAAAGTAGGGGTTGTTACGGGCCTTGAGATCGCCACTACAACCCTGGAGAGCCAGAAGCGACCAACTGACCAGAAAATTAACCCTCCCGTCGATCCAATGGAGCTAGACCATGAGAACCGGCCAAATCCTTGGTAACTTTTCGCGTAGAGTACTTTCAATCTTTTTTCATTTTATATCGAACCTTTTTAAATCTGGTTGATTGTCGCCGAGCGAGCAAGTAGCGTTTTCAATTGACGATGTTCGATGAAACAATAGTTACATTCCTAACAAAATTAATGTCGCTTAAATTCCGTTCGTTCGCTTAAATAAGAACAAAATAATCGTCACGTGAAACGTACGATGAGAATTATATCGCGTTGCAAAAAAGAGATGTCTTACTTTATTAATCACGGTCTCGCACCGTCGGATACCGGGAGCCACGTACCAACACAGGCGCGTCTGCCAGCATCCCCCAATAAAAGTCAACAAAAGACTAACGATTCATCCGGCTAATGGAAAAGTCCGAAAACAGAAGCATGCCCGCGCCAACTCGCCTCGGATATCCCCGCGCCACCACCGCTCATAATTAAGCAGACTTTTAGCAGATTACATGTTCGCGATTTCGCACACGCTGGTCCATTCTGTGCACTGTCGCGACAAATCGTCAAGGATTCTTTTTCGGACGCCGCGCCGTGTGCTCAGAAGAAGCGCAAGATTACGACTGTTTTCGAGTATCTTTCTCCTCTCTCCGTGATTTCAGATCTCGACTTCTCAGGAGAATTGGGAAAATTTACGCATTTGTTGCTTGCATCGCACGCAACGTCGTTATTTTACGAAACATTGAACGACGACGAGAGTACTTGAGAACATTTCCATTTTATTGTACGCGTGACCAAAAAAAAAATACAAAAACAAACACTATACGTCTTCGTCAGTCTGGTAGAACCCTTTCGCGTTAAGCAGTTCGTCAAGTAGAGTCTCCTTTTTCACCAAATGATTTCGCCAAGTCTAGATTAGGTGGACTTAATCTGTTCGACGACTAAGTAAGAAGAACAGGGCTGAGTGAAAAAAATCCTTGCACCCTCTTAATCTGTCGTCGAGTTTCTTCTTAAGGCGGGTGTCGTAAGCTTCTTGTCGGCATATTGCGACGATTCGCGGCTATAAAAACTCACGAAGGCGGCGAGCGGGAGAAGAAAACGGAGACGCGCGAGGGAGCGAGAGAAGCGAAAGGGGTTGTTGGCTTGCCCGAGTGACAAATGGTTCGGAATAATACCACCCAGCCGAACGCCCGGCACCCAACATCCGGCGCTGGTTCCCGTCAGCCACGGCTCGGAGGAACCATCTCTGGTCCCTCGAGGGGATTCCTGTGACAATATCGTTAAATGCTCGTCTTTGTTTTCGTTTCGAGCCCGATTCGGTACGAGACGTAAAACTGGCACTGATCGTCCTCTGTATCGCGCTTTGTAATATTCTCCTTGACTTACGGCGAGGCAAATTTTCTGTGCTTGATCGAGATCGATATTCGAAAGAATAAGATTTATAATTGCTACGAAAATAAGCGATAAACGTGTATGTATGGAAAAATAGATCGATATAAAAGATCTTGGTGTTTCTTGATTAAATTTGTCAATTTTTGTTAAGATTTTTCATATAATTAACTATAAGACACGATTCTGTATATAAGTTTCTTTTTCTTTTCTTAATTTTGCTGGTCATCCACATAGAAAAGCGGATCCGTGAGTCAAATCTATCTGTGATCCAGATCTAGATCCAAATCCATGGACCAGGGGGCAAGAAGAGGGTTTGGCAATCGCGAGGACACAAAGCTACTTTAAATAAAGGAGCGTTCCAACCATTGAACCTATTGTCAACTTTTGACATTGACTGAACGAACGGCAGGTTCGTCGAATCCATCATCTCCATAGAAAACCTTAATTATTTTTTGATGAAAGAAATCCCCTTCCCGACGTGGCTTGCTCTTTTTCCTGCTGCGTCTTTCGTCATTGTCGTTCTTTTTTTTGCGAACTTTCCAATGTTCAAGATGTTCTCGGCGATCTCAAAAATCTCAAAAAGAGGTCAGGCTTAAATTTTCCTTGACTTCACCGTCGCTCATATAATTACTTTCACTAAAATTCAATCTCATTACGATTTTCAAGTTATAATTTTCGTAAAAACATTCAGTTGTTATTAGTTCGCTTCTAATAATAATAAATTTATACATTGATCGTGCTTGAAATGGTATGCAATGGACATTGGAATGGCACAGTAAAGCCTTAGATGAAAGAGTACTTCTTTCCGGTGGCATTCAAATGTAGCCTTTTTAAACCATACAACCCTATGTTTCTCGCGTCTTTCTCCGCGAATGCACCACGAACTCTTTTTCACCCCCTCGAATCTCGAGAAGCCACGAGCCCATCCAGGCCGCCAAACAAATGACGCTTGAAACAAACGAAAGACGACGACAACGGCGTTTGTCTTTCGTCCGTGCTGGCACGCACGGAATTTAACCACCCTCCGGTCGCCCGCCTATCACGGGGAAGGGAATAGAAAAATATCGCTGGATTTTTGTCTCGGTTAGCCAAACGCTTCTGCTTAATGGTTCGCGCGACTCTTTCGAAGGGATGCCTTAAGCAAACCATGATGTGACACTCCGATGCGGAAGAATAAGTTTCTAGGATGCACGGAGATGGGGAGATTTTAATTTTAAAACGCTTTATATTTTCTTCTGTGCCATTTACGATTTCTAAGCTACTTGCATTTTGAATAATGGGCGATCGAAATATCAACGCAAAAATGTGCCTTATGTTGCAATATATTGATTTAAAATTTTCATTCAGGGGAAAGAAATAATCGAGCCTAGTAAAATTTTTCTTAATGTTAAAATATGAAAATCGAAACATATATTGCAAATGCAAAAAATAAGGGATTGAGCAGAGACACCGTTTAGTACACTCCACTTTTCTTCCTTTCAATATTTTAATGTTAGTCGGCGTTACGGGTCTTTGTCTTGGATTTGTCCCCCTCCTGCGCGTGGTGCAAAGGGGTTTTCACCCAAGTCGTACTCGAGGATGAAGCTTTATTTAGCAGATGATATTTACGACTTCCAATCCCGCGAGACCCTCCCAACTTTTATATTGTCTTTGGCAGAGTTACGCTTTTGGCGATGCTGCCACCTCCTGCTTCGCTTCCCCTTTCATCGACTCGTTCCGTTCGATTCGTTCGTCTCAACCATTGAAAAGATGCTGCCGACGATTTGGAAAGCGCACCTAAATGGAATTAAGGTCGTTGACGGTTTGCTGTACAGTTCGATTTTACCGCTGAATATCTAGAATAAAATAGGATTTCAAGATTTACCAACAATACTTAAGATTAAAATCACCGTTGAGATTTTGGTTAGTTTTATAATTTTTAGAAAAAAAAATATATTATATATATATAGAGATATGATATCCATCAGGATTAACATAATTCTTAATTGCTAGATTATTATATATGTCGCATATCATTAAATATTTCGTACGCCCAGGAAACAAATACAGATATATCCACCTTACCGAGCCACCCTTCATTCGAAATATCGTCATCCGGAGCACGGGGAGTCGCAAACACCAGAAGCAAACATAATATGACGAACGCTTCGGGCTACACGAGGAATAAACCTCTTCTCTTACAGTTATTTCTGCGTTGACATCTGATCCGCGGGAGAGTCACGATGGACTGATCCTTTGTAAAGCAATCCTCGAGTCAAAACTGATCATTGTAATATAAAAAGTGTGCACGCTAACATTACTTGAGAAGACTTAAAAGTAAAATTAATTTTGAAAATTTAATAAAATCTTAGAAATTTTGCGTTTACAATCGCGTGTAACTAAGGTTCAATAAAAGATTAGTTTTAGTTTGCAAAAGAAATTGTACGACCGGCTGATCTCATTGCTGGGCTGTCGATAGTAGCGCTTCATTTTTCATCCGGCTAACCGAATTTGTCGAACTCGGACCTGCGCCAAGGGTAGGATCTAATTTCAGGGCCATTCCGATGGATACGAGCTTCCACCCTCGTCAACCGATAGTCGTGAACTATCATTTGTACGAATTACATCGCCATCCCTCCTTGCATCGTCGATCGTTTGTTATTATTAGCTTCAACGTGCAGCATGTAATAGTTTCGTTATATTTTCTACAAAAGAGAAAAAGAGATGGAAGCGGACGTCTTACATTGCACACAGTTTTGTTTATATGTTTGAAACGTTTCTGATATATATAATTTAATGCTGATATACTTGATAGTTGATACTAAGATACTTGCATAATAGAAAGAGATTACTATTTTCTATTTGCGTATAAATTTAATATATTTCAAGATAAGTTACGTTTATCTAGCAATTAACATGCTGAATATTGAAAAGATGATAATGGCTGTGGCGAATCTAACTGGCCGAACCGCATCAAAAGAATCGACAGGATAATTACGTCAGGCGGTCGGCTATTCCTAATCTTTCTGGCTGAAGCTTTCATCTTCAGGAAGCACGAGGAGACTCTGATATCCGCTGATAGGGTTCGAGCTTGTCCCGATAGTAAGTGGGAGGCAAGGGGGTTGCGCGCGCGGTGCGATGGAAATTATACATACATAAGAGGAACGGAAGGTGAGAGACTGGTACGTTAAAGAAATTAGAGAGATAATTCCTCGGACGAATACCCAATTTACCCTTTCGTCCGTAGCGAGCGCCCTGGCCTTATTATCTAAAGTGCTCGGCTGGCGAGAGAGGGTAGCGAAAAAATAAAAAAGAACACCCTCTCCTAACGGAAAAGGCGGAGGGTCGGGCGGAACCGGTGGCAGCTTGGAAGGACAAAAAGTACTAAAGTACACCTCTGACCTTCTCCTAGCGAACGTCGCGCTATCCGGAACTCGGAGCGGCAGCGGGATACGGGATGCCGCGCCGGTGTGCTGGGGAACTTTTTTCGGCTCTTATAATTTATTTATGGCTGAGATATTTTTCTCTGAGCTTCAACACCTTCGCCAACGTGGAAAAAGAAATAAACGAGCATCCCTTAAGCGATCTGCCTTTCTTATTCGATCCGTGATTGCTTCTTTCTTCTTTTTCCTATTCTATTGATATGCACATGTTTATTCTTATCTCTTCTTCCTCAGTGTCTGTTTTACGATTAATTTTGATAGATATTTGATTCTGTGTGTTGAACTTTTTTTTTGGTCAATGTTTATTATTCGTCAAATAGAAAGCGTACATTATTCTCATAAACTTTTATTTAAAAAGTTAATTAATTAAGAACTACACAAATACAAATTTTATGTTTGAGATTTAAGAGTAACATAAATGACCTAAAAGACCAATTCGGTTAATGTGTTAAACAAAGTTGTACTTCCTCTGCATTTAAAATAGCTGTCAGGATTTGTGAAAGGCACACAAAGCTCCGTTCGTTATCGTGATCGAAAGAATCAGCCAATCAGCCTACGAGCTGTCGCGAAATGCATTTTCCTATATCCGGCGACTTGCTGGCGGCGGTTTTAGTGTCGCGAGCCTGTATACGAACTACGCGCCATGAGAGGACTAGTCTTTGTCGCATTTTGGGGAATGGACGCAGGGACGACGCGAATACGTTCGATCGATGAATCACTCAGTATACCGTGACGTTGACGCGGCGCGTTGGCGCGAGGGAGACGAGGGCCACGAGTTCCATGCCGGAACCGGCCGGAAAGGGAGAATGAGGGGGATATCGCTCGCGTAGAGGGGTTGGATGCACCCCGTCACGTATATATGTATATATATGGTATGGCAGCTCACCGGTTGCGGGTGCAGCCTATGCAGGTGCGGGTGTATTAAAAAGCGGGGGTGGCTGCGGTCGCGTACCAATCACCCAACAGGGACGAGGGGGTGGCGGAGCCGTGGGACGAGAGACGGGCTACGGGGATCGGATAGAACGGCAACCGGACGATCGGGGGCAGTCACGGCGCAGAGAGGGATCATATAGAAACGGTTTGTTGAGAGAAAGAGAGAGAGAGAGAGAGAGAGAAAGGAGAAGAGAGCAAGAGAAAGTGAGAGAGCGCGTTCGAGCTCATGCAGCTTGCCGTGAAATTTTAATCGTGTCGTCATTGGGGTAGTTTGTTGCGATAACCCGACCAGTATAGACATATACGGATTTCGGGGAAAAAAGAGAACGAAGGGTGGAAAACCGTGCCGTCGCCGAACATAACCGTCCTTTTTTTTATACGTTTTTTCGTGCTCTTCTGGGGGACAGTACATCGACCACGTACTAAGCACGACACGCGTTACCCGTTGCATTCATTAACGGTACGAAAGTAAAAGTTGACTAAAATTTATTTGTATGGCGGAAATTCGAATATTTCTCGACAATTTATGCAAATCGCACAAACTGATTCAGTTTCCGTTTACGGATTTCGTACAAATATTTATAATTAGATAAATGTAGACAGTTATCCTGTAACAAAAATAATTGTGATATAAAGATGTCACGAGTGATCGCAGGACGGAGATAGATTGACTCGTTGAAAAATGTGAAACAAAGAGAGATTCGTGGAGGCGACGTGTTGGCATTATTGCTCATTTGATCCGGCGCGCATCGGAAAATAATGTAGAAAATTGTTTTGCGGTCTTTTTATCTCGATTTCAGGGACGCTGGTCAGCGCGCGGGGCCGACGGGTGCTTTGTCTGTTTTCCATCAATCACGCGGACCTTTTCACCGTGCGGATATCGAGCCTGCCCGTTTTTGCGTGCGGTGCATCCCGCTCGATTGCAATCGTGGCGAATTATTGAATCTGCTGCATCTCGTCCGACCGGATTAGGTTGCACGCGTGGGTCGTTCGATACACGATTGCAATTTGTTCACTTTATCGCGAAACGCTGTAAGAATATTTCAAGTGTAATGCATTTTTAAGAAGTAATGGAAGTAAGATTGTTCAAGCGTGTATATATATATATATATATATATATATATATATATATATACATATATATGTATGTACATGTATATGTATATATGTATTCAAACAAGAGTATATTAATGTCAGTTATTTGATGTATAGTGATTTAACTAATTATCGCGCAAAGCGTATCAAAAGAATGAGATGTTTTATTTTAAAAATAATTATTGTTTTCATGAAAAGATAACGCTTTGACAAATAATTATCCTATGATATATAATTAAACAATTTGCACTTACCAATTTGAATTGCATGACACGTCTTCAGCGCAATTCTACTCTGATTACATAAGAGAGTAAATCGATATCATGGAAACGGATGATATTACTTTATTTGATGATGTACTTAAACAATGAATGATTTTGATTAAAGCCAATACTCACGAATACATACAGCGTCGTCAAAACGACTTGTAGATCATGTAAATGATAATTGTATAATGACATTTTTCTGGATATCGATATCTCTGTACCTCAAAAATGACGTTGTTTTAGAAAAAGAAAACAATGGCTTAATAAAGGATGTGACTCGGCCAGGATTTGAAATTTTTAATATAGTGATATTTACAACGTAGGCTGCTCGTAATTTCGCTTGTACCAGAAAACCCCCTAAATGTCATCTGCCACACGAGTATTTTCTTTTCTGAAATCGACAATATTTCATAGAAGTAAAATAAATACGATCACGGAAAAAGATATATTCTAATTTAAGAAATTCGTTCTTCAGGATTAAGATACACATGTATGCGCGCCTCGCGCCGCTTCAATAGCATATTCGTGTAGTCGATAAGACATTCAGAAAGTTGAAGTATTCTTAATTGGAATGACAAGAGGGTAGTGTGCTTAACGTTTACTGGAAACATTAACTTATATAATAATCGGACGTCATTGTATATATGTACATACTATATGCGAACGTAAACCCTGGTTAGTCCTCGAGTCCATGACAGTTCTTAGACGATACCGCAACGGGCACACGAATAGATAAATAACTTTGACAAAAAAGTTCGTCCGAAAGTTCTGATAATTAATTTCCAAGCAGACGATTACCGCGAGATGTTCGAGCACCCAACGGGTATGTTCCGTTTATCTCTCGACAACTTGACGATGATGATATATCGCTTAGCATTGCTAAACTACTCTACAACATCGTGCAAGTTCCACTTTTGGGATTAGTCTCAGATTATCGACGGGATTAATCAATATTCGTTGATTTCTCAATGAAACAAAGTTTTTTCTGAAAAAAAAAACACATGATAAAATTTGCCTAGATCATACTAAATTTATTCCGACTTGTTCGACAATCAAATTCCTCGTCTTGATTATCGAATTCGTTAAAATCATCGCGCTTGAAGAATTCTCGCAGAACAATATACTGACTTTAATTCTTAATAAGGTCTCCACACCTGTCTAGGCTTAGGACTTCTTTCTCTTCGTGATCTAATGGGTTCTCTTTCGACATCTATCCCATCCTCCTTTCTCCGCGTCGTCAGATCTTGACCGACATTTTCCTTATCTTGACCCTTTTTCGTGCTAAGATCGACCGTACCTTCTAAACGAATTTTTACAGTGAGGTCACCGCGACGGGCGATCTGATCCTGATCGATTTGGAGGTCCGAGTCGTTTAAATTTTCTATGCTCTGCCGTAGGTGGATCGATGCTTCTTGGAAGGTGGCGTCTGTGGACGCGGCATCTTCCAGGTCGCTTCTGATCGGCGAAATTCTCGGGGAATCTTGTTCGGGTATAGATTCGTCGCTTCTAACGCGGTCTCTATTCAAATCTTGATCGTTCTTATCGTCCACTTCGATACTATCGTCAGGACTATCCAGTCCTGATCGACGTAAAGCGCCTTGATCGTCTCCTCTCCGTTCTTCGTCTTTCGTGCTGCTCTCGGGACTGTCGCTGCTGCTTCTGAGTTTCCTGAGTTCCTCCAATCGGGCCTGATCCGGCCTCTGCAATCGCTGTTGAGCCATTCTCAAGGCCAGAGCGTGCCATTCCGGCTCCAGGATGTACTGTTGCGTGTGATACAGGGGATTGTAGAGCCAAGAGGACTGTGGTAACAATGGCGCGAATATCGATCCGAAGATGGATCCCGTAGCACCCAGCAGATGAAGACCTGTGTTATAAACAAGATATTAGCTTCTTTGGGCCATGAAGAATATATGAAGAATCGGATCTTTAAGCAGATCTCGTGTTTGTGTGTCTTTTACCTTGAAAGTGCGAATGATGTCCAGACGGACTGGATGTCGTAGTAGTAGTGGTCGACTCGGCGGGAGGCGTCGGTGCCGTCACAGAAGCTGTCGTCAGCAAGCCCGGTCCGGGGTTCCCGGGTGACGTTGTCGGCGTTACTTCCCTCACCGACACACTGATAGGACCCAAGTCATTCCTCGAAGATTCTTATAGACATATGAAATTACACGTCTATTAATCGACTGAGAAAATGCCGTCTTACTCAAATAAAGTGTTCTCTTGTTCGAATTAAACTTTCTCTGAAATTCTTATACTTTATAACGAGAATTTCGTATCTTTACCGGCGTTAGGTCCAGGTAGCCTCGGGGATCTCTGTTCGATGGCATGATGGAAAGGGTTGAAGGCCGATGCACCAACCGGCTGTGGATGTGTGTGTGGGTGATGACCGGGAGGCGGTGGAAGACAATGCGGTGGTAGAGATCCTCGAGGTAACCCACCCCATCCCTGGCCCGCGCCTTGCTCCAGACCCAGGTGTTGCAATCCTGTGCAATCAAAGAAATGCAGATTACACGTTTCCAAGGATTCTATTTGTTCAGCGTCTCCGCTGTCATCACGCCACGCCGCGGTGACCTCCATATCGTTTAGAAATATTTGCGATGAAAGACACATATAATATATGTGTAATTTATATACGTCTGTACATTAAAATAATCTGAAGATGTTTAGATATCTTAATAATCATTTATATGAAAAATTAAATATATATATATATATATATATATATATATATGTGTATATATATATATATATATACACACAATAGAATACGATTTTTTAGAACTGAGTAACGCAATGTAGACGACAGCATCTGAAAGTGACTGATACGATCGTTTTGTGACAAGACGTAACATATTTCTGGGCATCACGGTGGCGTTGTATAATTTTTGGCAGGTAAACGATGATCGACTGACAGTTGGAGTCGTAGAAACGCATCCCTTTGACGTAGAGGCGGTTTTGACGTGGATGGACAGTTAAATTTATCCAACAGAGAATGCAGAGACGATCGATCACCTTTTTTTCGATAATAGCCAATATCGCGCGGCCGCACAAGCATGTGTTTGAATGCAATTAAATTTATGACATCAAAAAGTTCGTTCAAGGGTGATCGGTTGGACAAACCAACTGACATAAGTCGCATCACTGCTCTTACTGCGTATTTATTTATAAAACAATAACTTGATTTTCATCATGTTTTTACAAGCAAAACGTATTTGTTTCACAAAGATTACCTGGATTATCGAAAGATTATGAAAAGAAAATTCCATTTCTTTTGATTTACATAATGAGTAAGTAACGCGTAACGTGATTGATTTTCGGCACGTCGCGGTGCAAGAAGAACGATGCAAGAAGTAAGCACCGTGATCATCAACGTGGTATCGGTTTTTCGAAAGACCTTGATCAATAACAGATTATGCCGTCATCTGTGCGGGGCAGTTTAAAAATTCCGTGAAGGCTGCCGCGAAGCCACCGTGTACGACGGGGGTAGGAGTTCCGGCGGGGTGGCAAACAGGGGAAATTTGCTTCGACGGAGCGGGGAGAATTGTCCGGTCACTGGCACGAGGGCGTGACCATAAAGACGCGCAGATCGCCCCATTGGTTGCTCGTACGCTCCCACCAGTCGCGCTGCGACGGGTGGTGGGATGTGAAAAAGCTCGGTAGGGGTCGAAGGGGTGATTTTTAAGCTCTCTTTAAGCCGCGCGCGCTCGCCAGGGAGGACACCGCTATCTCGCGTTCTACCACACCGGCGTGGCACACTGAACGGACTAGCCGTGTGAGAGCTCGTAGCCCTCCTGCTTTATGAGGGGGATTAAGAAAACGATAAGAGACGCGCGAAAGCACCGCTGCCACCGAGCTTACGGAGGCCAACGGACGGCTTCTGTTGGCAGGTGCATGAATAAGAACCGCTTCGGTAAGCTCTCCAGACACCCGGATTCTTATTAGATGACGGAAGCATTGTGCGAACATTGTTCGATAACTGACAATCAGTTTCTTGTTTGTTAATCAGATTGTCACCTTAAAAATAAAATTTTTCACCAGTATCTTCGATAAAGTTTGAATAAAGGTTGGATTTTATTGACTATATCGCAATGGTGAAACATTTGTGTGACAAAATTACACAAGGAGATATGATTTAATAATTGTAACAATTATGATGGGCTTTCTATAATTACTAAGATAATATAAATTTTTTTCGAAAAAATGTTTGATATATAAAGGATATTTAGAAACTTCTCTCTCTCTTTCTCTCTCTCTCTTTACCGAAAACAGCTTTGTCAATTTTGCATGAAGTAAAAACATTCGACACGACATGCATCCTTTTTAGAACGGATGTAACATATTTTCAATTTAATAAACCTCGAAAATGCCGTGCACCCTCTTTCGACGGAACTCGCGTGCCGGGTTGGGTTCGGCTGGCGGGCGATAATTCCGAAAACAAATGAAGACTAATGAGGGGTGGGACCCGGCGAGATCTGGGAAAGAGTGAGAGGAGCGAGGGAGACAGAGCGCGGGAGACGCGAGGCTGAAAGGGTTCAAGGAGCCGCTGCTACCCTTTAAGGGGTGAGAAATGTTAAGCTTAAACGTTACGGCCCTAGGGTTAGTTGCCTTTGCGTGTGCCTTCCATCGGGGGCTTTAAGGGATGATGTATTATCGAGCAGCGTGCTCAAAATGTGCTACGTACTTTGGTCGCGCCGTTCCCGAGATGCGGTAATGTGACGTCACGTGTAATATGAGCTTTTAAGCGTAGCTTTATATACGTTTCGCCGCCGAGCCACCCGCGGGGTGAATTAAATTTGGTCACGTCGATTACAGAACTCGTTGGCGCGACACGATTTCAAATTTCGACTACACTTTTCACTCGCTCACTAAATTACTATTATAATATCGTTTTTTTGAGCCTAAAATTAAATCGCGTAGATTATATCTTATAAACGGATCGTATCTTATAAACTGTCTTGAATGTTCGACGTCTTAACTTTTACGCGTGGGTTTGCAGCGATGAAACTTAAGAAATGTTTTAGAGACATTGATTTGAAAATTGTCACGCAGCTTGTGAACGAAGAGGGAAGTCTTTCAAGTTCTTCGCCTTAAACCTCCTTGATCTCACCACTCTGAGATACATAATAAATTAATTCGCGTATTTTCCTGTCTGTCTTATCTATTCAAATCTATGCAAAACAGGCGTTAAAAACGCCCTTCTTGCTGCTAAGGCGTTAACCCTTGCGGAGCTCGATCTCCTCCCCTTTCCACAACCTCTTCGTTTCCTCTCTGTTACTCTCTCCAACTCGTTCGTCGTTCCTCTTTCCACCCCGTGTTCTATCCTCTAGCTACTGCTGGTTGGATGTCTTTGCACACCCACCCTTTGCGCCCGTTCTCATTATCGCGTCGCAGCAACCCCTAAAATGCCACCCTGGAAAGGTCCCTGGCACCGATCTAAGCTCTACGAGGAGATATTTCGAGAAAGGACGAGAAAATTGCTATCTCTCTCTCTCCCTTCTACTCTATCTTTATCCTGCTGTCGCGAGATTTTCTCTTTGAAGTTGAGAAAGAGTGCAAAAATGACGAATCTTTTAAGAAATTGGCAATTCTCAGTGGTGCATAAATTTTCATTCTTATCATTTATTATGTTCCATGATTATATAAATAATTTTAATTTTAATGTTGATTTATCATCATTAATTGTGTAATAATTGATTCAATGGGTGCGCTAAAAAATTATATAATTTTATTAAGCTGCTGTTTTACAATTGATCATGTAAATTAAAAAGAATAATTTTATCAACACACATAGCACTTCTTTCATTTAATAATTAAAACTTTGCTACTTGTACGTAAGTTTTTTATAATCATTATTAACAAAGCGTTTTAAAAAATTAAGTTTAATAGCTGCGCGTATCAGCCTGTGTGGATTTGATCCCATGACATCACATAAATGTAGAATAGTGTTGAAGAGAAATCGGATTGAGATAGATCGATTTCGAGAATATATCGCGAGACGCTATCGGGTTTCTATCTCTTAGGCTCGGTGGATTTTCGACGATAGGAAAGGAGATGAGAGATGAGACTGAGGCTAGAGAGAGCGTCATTAGTTACCGTCGCTTCCAGAGAAAGGTCCCGGTAGCCGGACCTGATTAAAAGACGGAACACCCCGAGACGCCCTTGCAAGACGCACTGAGGGGGTGAAATGTGACGCGAATTTAAAGGATCCGCAGTGATTCGACACGGGGGTGGACAGGAACAACCCTTAAAAAGGTTCCCTTTAAGGACCGCACGCCCGAAGGGTTGCCGCCGCCGCGTACGGTTTTCCGTATACGTGAAAGAGCCCTTTAAACGCGTCGCATCGTAAATCAAGTACGATGGTACCCAAGTTTGGAAGAGGAATATAATCTGACGATCGTAGCAGACCGCGATAGAACTTGTCGCGATTAGGCCAATCTAGCAGTCAATAAGATTTACGTTATTTTCACATTTAGAGTTATAGCAGTAGTATTATAATAGCGATATATATATATGCATAAAATAAAAGTCTCAGTAATACAGTATATAGAATAAAATTTTTACACTTATGATAATTGTTGGTCGCAAATTATATGTTCGATAAGAAGAGAGATCCGCTTTAAAGAAAGTCGCGAATTTACTGCAAAACGATCCAGAAACGAAGCGACAGTTTTAAACTGAGCGTTCCTAACAATCTCCCCCAAATGAGGTAAAGGCCACCTTATTGAAACAGGGGTCGCGATTTTTCCGGTTCTCTCCTCAACTCCTCTACCACCCTGCCTCTCCCTCGTAGGCGGTTAATTGACACGGGAGAGCGGAAAGAGGGAGGGCAGATTGGGGCTGCACGAGCTGTTCTTGTTAACTCGAATCTTGGCACCTCGCGATTTTTCATCCCCTTAGCCAGACTGACAAAGACGACGGGCTCGGCCTCCCGGGACGCGCGCGATCGGGGTGTTTTCGTTCGTGGACAATCTCAGCGACGATCTACCGTGTGGTATCTGTCGCCGGATACATTAATTTTCCCTGAGCTTGCTAGTGATCGCTCCTGAATGTATTGTGAAGCTCTTAAATATTATTGTAGCAGAAAAGCCGGAAATAGTTCACCTTTCACAGCTTTTTGGAACATTACAAAATTTTTGCCATTTATAATTCTATTTTTAATACTTCACGTATCTATTATGATTAATGCAAGTGATTTTTAGTAAAAATAAGAAAAATATTACATGGATTATCGAAGAAAATGTTTTTGTAATAAAAATTGTAAATGTTGCTTTTCTAAGCAAGACAAAGATACTTGTGCAATATAAAATTAATTACATTGTAAAAGTGAGTAACATGTCATTTCGATATATTGAGATTGATGAAAAAGATGAAATTGAAAGCGATATCGGAGATCGAAAGGAAGAAAAGACGCATAGCCCGTCCGTCGGACCTCGGCGTTCTCACGAAGCCCTTGGGGAGATCATAAAATTCGTCCCTGCTGTCGAGGTAGGCCCAAACGAAATTTAATAACATCCCCCTAGTTACACCTCAATGGGCACCTTAACAACCCTGCACGGCCAGCCACTCGTCTCACACCCTCGATAGTGCTCTTCCCTTTCTCCTTATCAACCCTCCTGGCGCAGATATCTAATAAACCACCTCTTGAACACCCTTACCTAGTCAGCGATACCCAGCGGCTGGGTGGCTTTGAAAGTTTGAAAGGTGCTCGACTGACCGACCCTCTGCTGGACTGGATGGAGGCGCAACCTGTGAGCCGACCGGCGAACCCCGAGCGAAAGGGTTGAAAAAACTCGCGAGCACATCACTCGAAATAAACCGATCGATATTCGTTGAGTGCCGTTTGCACCCTAGCCGAAACAATGTAGGTGACCCAATTGTGCGAATACAATTAATCCGATGACGTGCTAAAACCGTACGTCAATAATTTGCATTATATCTCTAACGAATTGATATACTTTAATATTGACAAAGAACTCTGACATTCCAACGAAGTTGAGCTTGTGAAAATTTTCATAACGTAATTTTTTTTTTTTTTTATTCTATTAGTAGTTCCTGGGATTTATTTTAAAAATGTTGCATGATTTTTCTGATTATTTAGTCCGAGTGCCAATGATTTGTTGAGAAATCATGTTAGAACAATCCGTGGATCGAATCGCGATGGCAAGAGACGCAAAGAGAAGAAAAGTTAAAGCTCCGGCGTACTACCGGGCGCGGTAGTGGCTGATTCTTGATTGAGCAGACCGGGGTTGCGGGGTAGGACGGGAGTAGCAGCGAGAAATCGACGGCAGGACTGCCATCCCGTAGTACGCCTCGGGGATAGGAGGGAGCGAAGCTCCGTTAAGCCGCTTATCATGCCGAAACAATACACTGTCGGTGCACCAGTATCAGTACCCGACCCTCACTGCTCCGGGCTAGTCCCATCAAAATTTGGAGCTTCGAACGAGTTTCAATGGAATTCGTGCCACCCGACTGTCCTGTCGAACCGGCCGGATACCTGAAAACTTTTTTGAAAACGTTGGCGACGGTGAAATCGTTTAAACCATCATTTATATTACAGCGAACGCATTATCGGCCCTCCGAGAAAAAGACTGATTGAGTACTCGCTAAAAACAATCCGCAGCAATATTTCGTTATTTATTTATTTAATGAAATATTTTATGAAAGAAAACATTTTTTACGAATAGTACTGCAAATATCAAAATTGTGATATTAAAAGTAAAAAAGAAAAAAAAATGCTTCAACTTGATCGTTTAAGTTGGTGAGGTA
Source organism: Temnothorax longispinosus (assembly GCF_030848805.1). Classification (NCBI taxonomy): domain Eukaryota; kingdom Metazoa; phylum Arthropoda; class Insecta; order Hymenoptera; family Formicidae; genus Temnothorax; species Temnothorax longispinosus. Next base: position 15,926,902 of record NC_092363.1, on the reverse strand, counting down.
TTTTACCGCGTCGTAAGCCACTCGATGGCAAAGTTAAGGGAGCTAAAGTTTATTCGTGACTTCTCCGTAAGCAGGGACCGAGCGGCTTCCTCGAAACGAAAAGGCAGAGTTCGCGCCCGGGGCTTAATCAGAGTCTTCTTCACTTAGAGGCCGGTGGCAAAACTCAATTTTGAGTCGGTGCCTGCCGACGCTCAATTTTGACACCCTTCGCAGCCACGAAGCTAGCGCGCGAGAAGAGGGCGTCGACCCTGGCCCGCCGAAGTTGCCGCAGTTGCTCTCCTCTCGGGAGGAGCACGGCACGGGGTTGTAAACTTAGTTATCTATCGACGGGGAGACGTGCCGAGAGGCTGAAGGTGAGCCTCATTGGAACCAGGTATCCGCGCAAATTCGTCGCGACGAAGATGATGGAGGCCGCGCGTGTGTCTTTGATTAGAGAGTACCGACTTACCCGACAGTTTGAATCCCAACGGGTCCTGTGGGTGTCCGAAGGGGAATGGACGAGGTCCGAAGTGAAAGGGATGAAAGGCCTGGTGTCCTACAACGTGGGATGAATTCATGAATTGTCGTCGTGCTATTCGATGATAAATCGCGACAGTGCGCGATCGTGCATCTTTCCCGTCGAATAATATTCGTCGGTTTGCTTACTTAATTAAGATTCTTAATTAACTTTTTCTACACACATATAGACATAGCTCGACTTTAGGAAAAAGTTATTATCCTCGGTAGATAACGTTGTACTCACTTGTCTTCGATCGCGGTTCCCTTGGACCGTCTACAGTTACCTTGATCGCCTTCGACAAGGTGGCCACTTGCGGCGGCGATGTCTGCAGCATGATCGTCAAGGTGAAGCTTTTCCCTGAAACAAAAATCAACACAGAGATGTTGGGAGAAAGAATGAGATGAGAAAGAATTATCCCCTGGCGGTAAAACGAGAGACGAGTTTTTCCCAATGGGACGATGTAGCATATCGTGCTTTGGCTCCGTTGCCAGATCAAAAACCATAAAGACACGGTTGATTCCGCGCTCCTTGGTTTTCGTAGACTCTATTATTCATATCCAATTCGCCGACCACGAAAAGAAATATTCTCAGGACGCACAATCTCATGAATTGCATTCGCTTTCGCAATTTATATTCTGCATTGTTTAACGTTTAACCAAATACTCTATCTACATTTGCATGTTGAAGTGAAACAAATGTATTTTACAAGCGTTTACGTAATGATGACCGCCACTTTATGTATTCATCGAATTAATACACGAACGGTTTGGGGCTGGCAGCTATCGCGATTGATTGAATTGAAATTTCTTGGCAGATTTAATCCGTTGCTATCGCGAAGGATATGTGCTCGACGGCATGCACGAGCAAAACGGCAATGCGCGCGCGGTGCGCTCGCTGGAAACAAAACACAAATGTGCCGGAAGTAAGGGGTGAACGAGTGACGCCAGTGCGTCGATGTTTGTTCCCGTATAGGCTGGAATATGTTAATGTTCCCGGCGCTAAACGCGACCCCCTAAAATACGCAGTCTCCCGTCACGCGCGATTTCGTTGTTTTATCTTTCAACAACATTCGGTAGTTCGATAGATGAGATATCCTCCCCTTCGAAATTTTGAGACGATAATTTGCCCGATCTTGAAATATTGCTTTTAACAACATATATTTACAATACTGTATAATAATTGTACTGTCTTGTGAACTTTATATTGTTATTTTTATTATTTCAATAGTTTTTAAGTATAATGTACATATTTGTATTTTATTTATTTTTTTTTCAACGATATACTTTCTCATGATTACATATTTCATCGGTCACATTGAAGTTACGATACATTGAAGTACAGATTCTGATTTTTATAATTTCAATATTTCGTATGCGTGTGTTAATATGTTTTTCGCACGTTAGCGTTTTTCGTTCTCCAAGTCCGTCGATGACCTGGAACAATATTGGCAAACGCGCAGATGAAGCGCGACTCGTAACTGGCCGGGCCGTTTACTAAATTTCGATGTTTTCGGCACAAATATTTCAATCGATGACGCGCGCGTCGCATGGAATTCGTCACGCGTTCGACGCATCGAACTCGGTCCCGGTAATCGCGCGTACGCGAAATAAAACACGGGGGCGGCCAGCCATCTCGTCGCGTCGCATTGCAATACCAAACGAAGAAAATAGCAGCGACGAAATATATGCAGGGCAAAGCGGGGCATTTACGCGCTTTTCCGCGCTCCGCGACAATAAAGTTATACAGCTTATAATGGCGTCGCCAAGTGCGGCCGGTATGTATAGTATGTACACGCGCGTGGTCGGGTAGTTTTATTTTATGGTGGCGCGGCTGGCCCCCGGTAAACGACCGCGTTTTTACGGTGAACCACGACATTTAACCGGCTTACCGCCCGTCGCTGGGCGAAATACCGGACTTAAACTTCGCCAAGGGAGCCGTGCCATTTCCAGCGCGTTCCCTTTTGCGTCGCGCGGTGATTGGCCGCTATTTTCGCGCTAATGTTGTTTCACGATGTCTATCCAAACATCCAAAGTCCTATCAGAACTGATTTTCTCGTATTCTGTTTCATATCAAGATATTAGGTGATCTCGATCTTATATTTCTTTCGTTTCTCCTAAAAAATCAATTTTCCAAGTAATAAGTGATTTGTCATACGTATTTAAATACTACACATCTTTAATGTGAAAACGATGTATCGAAACTCACGTGTCTCACGATGGGTGTGAAAGATTTCGTTGGAGAGATTTCGTGGCTGAGAGTTAACGAGACCGAAGTTTATTGCCAACGTGGTGTCAGGCGCGAGAGGGCGACGGCAATGTGATGGCAGGGGTGATGGCAGGCATTTTGAGGGTGTTTATGAGGCATTATGTGTAACTCGCTGGAAGAACGATCTACCCTTCGGGGTCTACAACACTCTCCCCTCTTCCCCTCTTCCCCGACTTATCTACGTCTAGCGAGATTCTAATTCATCGGTTGTACACGAATGATTCATGGTGGTCAATTGCACGTGAAAATGGCTTTCTCAGTCTTAGAAGTTTTGCAATAATCCGATTGCAACAAAATTGATTCTGATTTACCACGCGATTTATGAGATTGGAAAACATTGTGCAAAACTTTTTTGGCCGCTTTCTTGCTTTAAGCGCTTCTTTATGTACCGAGGATTTTACTCATTCTAGCATCCTTTGTACTCGCAAACAAGTTTGAAAAAATTACTAATCCACACGCATCGTACGTCACTTTTATCCAACAAAATATTGCCTGGTCGCAGACGCGATTGAGAGGATCCATAAAGATTATGATGTCCGAGTGGGATGTAGAATTTTTCGTCATACTGGACTTTTTCGAAAGATTACTGAAGGGCTCGCTATTTTTGCGCGGCAATATCCTGTATTAGCATTTCTTAAATTTAGAGTTTAAAATTTACTATCTAAAGTTGAAAGGATAAATGCGGGTATGCAATTCTTGCATAAGGCGATTGATTGTAACTGGGATGCGTCCAGTTTTAAGTTTTTGCAAGAACGCAAAATGTTCTCAGATATCCTTCGGATGAGTTCAAACGAATCGGCTGAGAAGTTAATTCGGGCAAAGTTGGCTCGCGTTCACTTACACGACAAAAATTGTGCTAGAAGACACGAGAATGCTGGCGTTTACCCTAAGTTTACTCAGAGATCATGCAGTGTTAAAAACTCCCCATGTTTGCCGGTGAAGCGAGTGCGAGTGTGAGGGTTGCTCGGATCGTTATTTCGGAGTGTTTGTCGTGTTTTAAGATTCTGACGTTTTGACTACCCGAATCATGGTAAACGAGGCTGAGCGTGTGCCGCCGTGACATGTTTGAAAGGAAATTCTTTTTTATCTTTATTTCACACGCGCATTCGTTCAGTCTTAAACAAATATTGGGAATTAGGATTAAAAATTGGTTATTATGAATTTGATTATAAATACTAATAATTTGTATTTTTATCAATTTTTTGACGGTACGGCGTTATTGTTGAAAATAGATCATTGATTGCAAGAAGAAAGCGTCATCGTATAAATATGTTTGGTGATTGTTCCGCGATGATTTCGCCGGAATCTTGCAGCAGAATAAATTTCTGTCAGGATCAATTCCCACTGGCAATAATCGCAACGTCGAGCATAACGACTTTTAGATGCGACGGCGCGACCGGGCGAGCGGTCATTGAAGCGTTTGCAAAAGCCTGCCTTGCTGTTGGCGCGACGGAATGAGGAGCGAAAAATATCGAGAAAATAAAGTAGGGAAACGTGGAATTAATATATGTGAAAGAAACGGATATGTACGTACGTATGCGACTCATACTACAGACCAGAGCGGAAAATAATGTTTAATCGGTAGAAAATCTCGGCGCAGTCATCCGCCATAGGACCGTGCGTTCCTCGACTCCCCTCGCGCCCTTGCAGTCCCTTCCGCGATCCCTTACTTGACCGAGGGATGGATTTTTTAATTTTTAATTGGCAAAAAACGTCGCCGCGAGATGGTCGCTGGCGAGATTTGCCAACCGCTCTCGCAGATTTAAAACTGGCGTATTCGGATTCTTGAAAACGCTAAAATATCTTCTGACGTTGGAAGTTATAGTCTTTCTTTAGGGAATTGTTTATCGTTGTCACCGGAAATTAATTTTCGTATTTCAAAATTAGATTTATTTTGAAACGTTGACGTCTGTTAAAGCTTCAAGTGAATCTATTAGAAAACTGGATGAAACCATAATTGTTTTACATCAATTATTATTTTTTGAAAAAAGACGCTTTTATTTGTTATTCAGCAGATTTTTTTAGGTGAAAGTTACTAATGAAGTGCCTGTGGCCTCGTTATAATTCGGGAGATTAGTAAATCGAGGGGAACTTTTTAGTGGATTGGACACGCTTCAAAGCAAAGTATTGCCGATGCAGGGGCAAATGATTGCAACAGCTGTTCGGTCGACCGAACAGAGATCCGCTATTTTAAAAGGTCGATGAAAACGAACGTCGACCCTTTTCAACGACGACGGACCTTTACGACTTATTAAATCATTTTCGTCTCGTACGAAACTCTTCACGGCAGCTTCCACGAATAGCTTCTCGCAGTTCCGTTATCATGAAAGAATTTTGTGCTGTTTTACATAAAATAATAATTATTTGTTTATAGTTTTAATCAACTGAGAACATATTATTTTGTTTGGCAAGTAATATCGCTGCACGCAGTAAAATCTTGGCAATTTAGAAGCACTCTATAGTGTGATAATAATGATCAAAGGTTCGATATATTCGAACCACGCGTTTTTCTTTCGACTCATAAAGGAGATATCGAAGATTCGGATCTGCATTCGTGACAGCGGCAGACTCGAGCTCGTATGTTGCAACGCTTGCCATGCGGTGGCGAATCTAAAACGAGTCCTCCTTCCACGAGAAGGGAGAAAAAGAGAGAACGGAGAACGGAGAACGGAGAGCGGAGGCGGCTCTACGGGCGAGACGGGGATCCATTGCGCCAGGACATCGGTCAGGATCTGGCTGTCGATAGTCGGAGCTTTCCCTCGGATTCTCGCGCTCTCTTCCTGCCTATACCTCGGCCGGACCGTCATAAAACACAGGTAACTCCGGTATTTATGCCCGTCGTTTTTACGCCCGTCGCCACCCTCTCCCGTCGCGCCGCACCGCGCCGCGCCGTGCCGTGCTCTCCGCTCATCCGCGCCCCAACACCAATGCATCGCAGAGAAACACGTATATATATAGCCGCGTCTCCGTACGGCCCGTGACTCCTAGCAGTCGGAGGTTGACGCTAATCCCTGTCGGGAGCGAAAGGGGTGGCCGAGTGATATACGCCCCTGCGCCGGTATGATAATATTCCGCCGTCACCCCCGTAACCCCTGACCGTAGTCGTTACACTCGCTAGCCGCACACATCGCACTAGAAGAGGTCCCTCTTTTGGGTCAGCGCGTAAGACCGAATGAAAGCGATTATAGTCGATTAAAAAGGGTCGGAGCGAATCGACGAGTCAGGAAAAAACTTGTCGGCTTGACACCGTCCAAGTTTTTCTCACATTCGACTTTATCCGTGTTTATCCGTAACAAAAATGACGATTTCTCGGGAAACAATCAACTAGCATCTGCGAGAGAAACTGGACAAATGGTATCTCGTCCAAAAACATGACGATATGCTAAATTCATCATCATCCGTTATTTTTATATAGAAAATTATTTTTATGCAGAATTATGTATTTAGAAATATTTCCAAGATTCCAAGAGCTCTGTTCCGTATAAATTGAGAGTTAAAAAAATTTATACTTTATTAAACTAATCTGCTGTTCGGCGAATATGACTGGCAATTTTGCACCGACACAAAGAACTACGCAAGCAGATAAGCTCTACTCTTCGTTTTCTTCGTACGCGGATTTCGGCCGCCACCCCATCAACGTCGTCACGCATTTCGACCACGATCAATTCTCTACGTCCGCATTCGCAATATTAAATTGGCCTGACAAAGCCCGCGGGCGAGCATGAGACAAATATTTGCAGCCGAAAAAGTCGGTAGTGCGCGAGCACGGGATGCGTGCAAAACAACGAAGGCAAAAAAGCGAGTGGAACGCGTGAGGAATCTGTATATAAAATGCATCCGGGGCTCCTCGTCTCGTTGTGGTATTATGCAGCGCGATATGCGCGACGTGACTCGTTAACAAACATCATAAATTTTTGATTTATTTAACAGGATCTGTTTGCCCTTTCTTTTGCAGATAATAACGTTTCACCTCTTCTATAGTTGGTCTTTTACACAGCGCGCTTAATTTTCTTTCCCCTTTTTTCAAATATTCTTTTCTTTCATTGCATTTGTCGCGCGCGCGCGCATAATTTCCAACTTGTATATTTGAAACATATTGCGATGGACAGGATTCAAATTTATCTCAACACGGAAATTTGCTGGCGTCAGATATGCGGAAAGAAAAATCCAGCGGCGATTGTGATACGCGCGTGGAACGATCTTGCATCACTTTCATATAGGGAATCTAGAGGCAAATCGTTGCATACCGGCGGTAGTTAGGGGCTGCCCGTAATACAGTAATGAGGGCTTACTGCCATGGAAACCAAAGCCGCTTACAGCCAACCACTCTACCTCCATCTATCTCCCTCGCACTCCGTCCTTCTCGCTCGCGCTTCGCCATCCCATCCCACAATTTCCTATATATCCGCGATATCTTTATTCGCGAGTCCCGCTAAAAAATTCTGGAAACCGTTTCCCGGTCTCCATTGTTCTATAACGAGTATCTTGGATCTCTCCATTTTTGGAGTGGAAGAGGCCAATGTGGAATGAGACCAATGGTATCCTAACACGCCGCTGCGCCGTTTGGATGACGCTTCAAATAGATATCGCTCGTAAATAGGTTGATATGCAGACAGAAATACGACAACAAATAATAATAATTTATCATTCTGCGCCCCAAACGAATCGTCGAAATAAGTCAATGGGAGGGAGGAGAGTGCCGTCTACCGTTTAGGGTCTACCGTCGGACAAAAGTAGTGCGGAACCCACCGATATTGCAAACCCCGCAATTTCCTTTTCCAATTTGCCATAAACAAGTCGACCACCCCCTCGTTAACCGGGTACGCCCGTGACTGCTCTCTCGAAAGTTCGACGTCGTCGGAAAAAGATGAGAAAAGGGAGAGCGACGGGAGAAGGCGGACGAAAAGAACGGTGGTGCAACTCGGTCGAATTAAAGGAATTAAAGGACGCCTCGTTATTCGTATCTTCCGATTCTCTACCTCGACTCCTATACGTGGAAAAAGGAGAGACGAGGGAGAGAAAAAAAAGGATGTTGGAAAGTTTGCTCCTTTCCTGCTGCGATCTAGGTTCTCTCGTGCCGCTTCTTCCCCCCCCCCTCTCCCTACTTCAGCTCCTCTTCAAGGAGCGAACGTTTGCATTAACCGTCCGTAATGGCTGCGATTATTAGGGAGCATTATTCAGAGACCTCGGACCCCAATTTTTTCTCCCCTCGTCGCCCTACGTTCCGCTTTCTCGGACGAAAGAAACGTTGAATTATTGAAACGCGGAGCCGGGAATTAAAAAATCTCCGCGTGCGCTCTCTTATCCTGACATGGCATGGAGTGGGTGGCAGTCGTGAGGAGATACCGGGTCACGATATTTGTCGCGTGAATTAAAAATGAGGATGGAATGAGGGGCCAGGTGGTAGCCCGTGCTTGGCTTTCGACACGGGAAAAACGAGGCCATCAGTCGGGGCACCACCTTAATGTAGCGGGGTCTGAATGATTTAAGATAGGAAGAGAAGGTGAACCAGCAGAAAACTGATCAAGTTTTCGACGTCAATCAGTGAGAGTTATTTTTATAAAGCAAATATACAAAGATATCAAGAATGAGAAAAGAGAAAATATATTCTCTAGTGTTTTATCATATTAATATTTAAAGCGTAATTATATAGATTAAGGTAAGGATTACTTTAAAATAATTGTTACATAAGGAAATGTAGGTTGTGCGGTGTAGGACTTACCTCTACCACTTCGACCGACGAACCTAAGATCATTAAATTTGGCGACCTGGTTCTTCATTAGAGCAGTAGAATTTCGTAGTTCCGCGCAGCAATTCTCATCGTTTCCAGCCCGAACGGTCACGAGGGTACCATCTCCGACCTCGCCGAGGGCTACTACTTTGAAGGCTACCGGCAAAGTCTTGTTCGATCTCCAATGTGACGGCAATACCGTGCACACCACATGTGGGGAACCTTATATTAACATAAAAATAAAACGCTATATTCTTTATCTACATTGACAAATTTGTTTTCATTAAGTTTATTAATCAATCATATAGTACCATCGGATTTACATCTCATATATTAGAAGATTATTTTCCGAAACTTGAGATTATTTTAAAAAAATAAAACGTTTCTATATAGTTTTCTGAAGAAGTTAAAATTACATTTCTACATTTTTTATTTTTACTTCGTTTGTATACTATGATTATGATAAAAATATAATAACGAATCTTTTATATATTCTATAAATGTTGTTTTTAAATATAATTTTACCTGTGCGAACAAGTTCGCCAGGATGCTCGGCGAGAAGTCCATCCAATGTTCTCTCGGCAAGCAAATCGGCGGTGAGAGCATAATCGGGAAGATGATTTCCGCCGGCCGAACCTTGAGGAGGAACCTCGTTGGCCAAGTGCATTCTTCTCCTCGAGGACGAAGCCCGGGTCCTCCGTATTCTGGGCCCGCCGATTTGACTCACTGTTTGATGTGCCTGATGACTGCCACGTACTGATCTAGGATCAGGATAGTCTAGGCCGGGAGGCCGTTCCTCGGGTCGAACATCTCGCGAAGGATTCGTCATGAGAACGATATCATTGATTCTCTTGATCGAGATGTTACCTTTCCCTGCAAGCTTTCCGAATGATTTCGGCTGCTCAATTGTTAACGTCTTGTCTTTCCCGAATTCTAGATGAAGTATCTGTACACGTGATCCCCGTGAGAAGATCGATCCTTGTAATCAATTTCGATATGATGCTTGGTCCTTTGATGATACGTCTGCGTTTGTGATATACTTTATTATGTAAGTAGTTACAATCCCTTATTCCACAAACTGAAGTTTTGTCATTAGAATTGATTGTTATATTCGACATGCGCGATCAGTAAATATATCGAGTCTGCTCGATAACAGTCTAAGAATCTTACGAGCACAAATTGGTCTCACCAATGGCGAGGAACACATTACGAATGTACGCCGATATCTTCTTCCGGCGAGAATTGGATTTGTTTTCTTCGGAATAGAGAGGCACGCGCGACTTTTCGGCGGCTTTCTCGGGCTTTCCCTCGCGGGCCTTAGGTTTCTTTGATCCTTATTTCATTATCCTGCTGCGGGGCGGAGGCAAGGGCATCCGTTTGCAAATTCTTCTTCGTCTCGATTGCCAACTCGCGGAGAAAATTCGTTTTATTGGAATCGTCGGCAATCTCGACGACCCTTGTTTTCCACGTATTCTCGATTCTTTGATCGAGTCCTCAGCCTGCCGTCTTCTTATCGAAGCCGAAGGAGCACTCGCGACTGTTTGAAACACTTAAATCTGATCATCGAATCGAAAGTTCAGTTTCAGAAACAGACTTAGAGAGATGGCTTTCTTACCGCGCGTTTAAAACACTGTTTCGCACCGGTGATCCTTATCATTGATGGCATCATGCTCACACACTTTCTTTTTTTTCTGTATTTTCACTAAAATTTCATTAGGATATATATCAGAAAGCTTTTCAAATCAAACCATATGTTTCCGTACGTGGCGCTCACCGCGCCAAGTTTCACCGAACTTTGGCGAGGACCGCGCACGTCACGTGTATCTCTCTCGTCGATCGAAGTCTTGATCAATCACGAAAATGTATTATCTGTACATATCAAATAACGATTAAAAATTCGTGAACACTGACGTTGGAATTTCAACTTGCAATCGAGGCGATGATCACAATCCGCGCGGTATATCTTCATTCGCGCACATCAACACCGATCCGAAATTTTTCTGCTTCAAGGATCGCAGATGTCTATCCCAAATGTCCTTCGCCGTCAGAATCGGTCGCCGTCGCGGCGATGGTGATTCTTCACCTGGCCGTTGCTTCAGCGGGTGGCAGGGCAGCTTCTACTCGGAGGAAGTAGGATAGGGTGTTTAACTCGCGCGGTCTCGTTTCGGTTCGGCGGTGGAAGATGGCGGCTTCTGCGGTGGAGCCGCGCGGTGTGGTTGCGGTGTATTTTTGAGGCTGCCGCCCCCAGCCACCACCGAGACCACCCTGGGTAACCCTCCTCGCCCCCTCTTTTCGTCGCCCCCGCAGCCCGCCGCGCGTCTCTTCCACGCCGCCGCCACCGCCGCCTGCCCCCACGGTACCCGGCTGGTGGGGGGTTGGTTTTTCCAAGCGGTGGGGAAAAATCTCGCTACCTCTCTCTCTGGAACTTGGGCTCTCTTTTTCTCTCTTTGTCCCGTCACTGCTGCGCGCACAACCTCCCGCAGGACTGCCGCCGCGTTCCTGACGATACTGCCGCCGATGACGACTCGCGGACTACTCAAACCTCGCGCTGTCTTCCGGACTCCGTCGTCGTTGCACCGGACGACGGGAGACTCGTGGGATGTTCAGGGGGAGATGATTTTCCGGAGATGAATCTCGGCACCGCGTATCACCGCGCCGCATGATTGCGGTGCGAGATTGACACTCTATAGTCGATGATTTTAACTATACACAGTCGTGAGACATTTTACGTGAAGCACGGATAGACAACGTCTTGGAGGATGTAGATCCAAACACGGTGCACGATAGCACGCACTACGCAACAAATTATTTCGCTTTGCCATTCAACAACAATAACATTCGAGAAAAATATTTTTTTGCACGTACGTTATATGTGAAACATATCACGAATTATTTATTGTGATATTTTTACTTATTGTTAGTATTTATGAAGCGTTGTAATTACACTTTAAACATCATGATGTTTTACTTTTAGTGTCACTATTTAAACTTTTTAAATTATTCACAAATTAGATCCGATCACTTATTCATACATGATGATTAATAAATTAATTAATGAAATTTTTACCTAATATTAATATTGTATTAATATTCGCGAAGAAAGAAATTTAACTCTTTTTTCTTTTTAATCTACTTTAGTAGAGTGATTTGATTATGCAGATATCAAATAAAGACAATTAATTAACTCTGTGCAATATTTGAAGATCCATTTGTCAGAAGTAAACAATATTTTTGATGGTTCTTTCGCGCGATCGCTTGTCTGTCGGTCGGCTTTTTGCCCTTCTCGGTTGATTTCTTCCTGCTTCCGTCGTTCAACGATCACCCCGCGCGAGACTGCGAAACGACACTGGGAAGAAAGGGAAAACAAAGACTGCAGAAAGGCCCCTTGTGTAGTTGCGTTTAGCACCGAGGAATACGGGGGTTGTGCCACGCTTGGGGGTTCTCGGAGAGTGTGGGCCAGGAACGGAGTCGAAGACGAACGCCGCCAGTCAGGGTGAGAGAAAGAGAGGGACATGTTGTAACACACAAGTAGTCATTCCCAGACCAGATTCAGCAGACTAAATAAAGAAATATAGTATAAATTATGGTAAGACATATCACAAAAATTTTGTACGCAACATGACATAAGGTGACCCGTTATAGCAGATATAAACACAATACAAACATTGCATTTACGAAAATTTTAATAATGTGAATTTTTTTTACATTTGTGTTCTTTCTACGTTATTATTAATTTTTTGACAAAGATCATACGTTTAATTTCATCAATCATTGATCTTATATCATGAAAGCAATTTTGTCATATTATAAGAGGCGGCCGACGGAATTTGAAGGATGGATTGTAGATTACTGAATAAAACGGAACGCGACGCGCGAATTGTAACACGTCACTCTTTCGAGAGACAACACGAGACTATCGATCATAACGTATCTGTACCGAGCCGAGAACCCCTAAACGAGACGAGCCCCCTATATAATCCTGCGCCCCTACGAGGAACAATGCGACGCCTCCGCGTCCCTAAATGCAGACCTTCCGAGATGCATTTCGTCATGCGTAGGTTCTTTCACTGTGCAATGATGTCCCCTTTCAATTACATCCGCTAGTATTCCGGACCTTGGTGTATGTATTTTACAAAAGATATAACATTGAGAGAAGAGCATTGTAACTTATTTATTATAGTTTAATAGACATGTTTCCAGGAAAAAATTTAAAAGAAATATCAATGTTGCGAATGTTGCATTTTTGTATAAATTTTACTTTGAAATAAAAGAGAGATGTTAGAAAAAGATGAGAAATATAGTTTCACCCTTCGAGAATGTCAAAAAATGTTTCGGAATTGCGTGACATTTTTAAATTTTTGTCTCGTAGGAGAAACGAGTTAGGGTGAGAATGTAGTGAGAGAGAATGCGATTGGTATGCCAAGAAAACTCTAGGGCAATTTAACCGTTGGCAGACAAATAGTGTCAAAAGATCGAACATAACGTGCGATATCAAGTATTGTAGATTTGATACATAATCTGAAAATCGTTATATAAAAAAAAGAATTTATATTTAATCATGCTGCGATATTAAATTATTTTTAATAAATATGACTTTTTGCTGATTATTTAAAAGAAAGAACAATTAAAAATATTACATTATTTTATATCTTTGATATCCTCGATGATAGCAAAATTTTGATTAACTATCATGTCTTTATACAAAAAAATACGTATGATATTATATTTATTTTATTTTATATGCGCTTAAAATCTAATAGTCTTCCAATATCTGTTGACGAGCATTGTAATCATACGATGTGAATAGCAACAAAATAAAAACTCAATAACTTCACTACCACGCGCAGCCAAAACGATTGGTTTCTGTTTGCGTTTCGGCTATTTTTTTCGCCGATGTCCTTTCGACGGTAACGATATTCTATAACCCGCATACGACACGGTTCACATAATCGGTGAATCGATGAATGCACGACGATTATCGACGCACTTTTCCGTTCAAATTAATTGGACCAATTATCGATGCCGAACAATTATCTGCTGGCGACCAATTAGATCGACAGGATTTGTCGATGACGTGTTGCCTAGCAAGGAATAATTGGAGCTTATACATTGTTGAAAAAAAAAGAACCAGTAAAAAGTTACGTTAATAGATAATCGGTTTAATCAAAATTTGCAAGATGATTTCGATAAATAATCGTGAATTAAAAAATATATTAATGCCTTAGAGAACATTTTAAGCGTGTTATTTTAACAATAGTTAAAAACTTATATTTGACATATTTTATAAAATTACCTTCATTTTTATAGTAAACTTTTCGACAAAAAAATTATAAAAAATTGTGAAAAATATAAATTGCGATAAATTGACATCGTTGGCTTAAAAAGTATATAAAGTATTGGAACATTTTTTTCACGCACACAAAATTTCTTTCTTTTTTTTTTTTTTAATAAACTATTATATTCCCACAACACCCTGATGTTTAATCACAGTCACTGGTGGGTTCGCTAGTGAAAAACTATGTCTCTAACGTGAGTTCGGTTACTTCTTGGTGATTATCCGCTTGTACGACACAATATGCACCTGTTTACCGGCCCGAAAAAATTGTTAATCACAGTCTTTCTCGTTGCTGCGGCACTTTGATTTTCGCGGGCGCAAAAAAGGCAGACCGACGAGAAGGTGATAAAGCGGTGATAGCGGGGCGAGCTAACGGGGGAGTGCGGATAGCGCGGGTGCGTCCGCGTTGTAGAGCGAAGGTAATCACACACGGTTAGCACATGTTACCCGGGGGGCAATTCTCGAAAAAGGTCGCGGATCGTTCCGGACGACGTCTTATGAGGGGCGAAGGGGTGCAGGGGTGGAAGAGATCTCGGGGCCCTCCATGGACCAGGGGCTCGAGGGGGGTCAGAGGGATGTCAGAGACGATAGAGGCGGCGCCGGAGGCGGGCCGCAGTTTTTCAGGAGTTTGCGCATGCGGGTACTTTTATTCCCCACCAGAGCGTCACCACCGCCTTGGCGTTCTTAGAAGCTTCTTAGGGTGAGTTTTGTCCCCTGCGAGGCGCCCTCCACCTACCCACCCACTCACACCGCCGCACGGTTGTCGCGGAGGAGTCGGCGGATGCTTCGACTCGTCTGACTCAAAAGGGTTGTATCTACTAGCTGCGGCGTTTGCGGACTTTATGACGAGTTTTGAATGGCCTTGTAAGCATTTTTTCGAGGTTACATCTTTGAATGTACTTTCAGAGCTACATCTATGATTAATAGAATCGAATGGACCAAATTATTTGGAGGTATGATCCATTCATAGAATTGTCGTGGTTACGACTTTCTTGTTCGGGTGACGTTTTCTACATGCAAACGATGCGAGGTTCCTAAGGCTGTCTAATGGAGGTAACGAGATTATCGAGAGAAACCAACGGAGTAGCGTTAAGGAGTTTTCGGTCTAGAGGTAGCTGAAATCGGATTAGCAATGAAACGAGTAATCGGTACCGGGGCTTCTCATCAGTCTTTCGCACTATCGGACATTGTGTCTTCATGAAAAGATCTAACACAATGACATTCGACGAAAACACATTTTAATCTATTTTCAATAGTGCACCGCTATTTTAATGAAATAGGCAACATTTGCAAAAAATTTTCTCAAAATTTCCAAGAGAGTGATATTATAACAAATTAAAATTTGAGAACAGTGACTTTTAATTATCGTTTTTATTTCACTGTGTCTTATTTTGATTATAAAGCTACACCTTATATTTGTTCAGAAAAGTTGCAGAGAAAAGATCTCGGAATACAGTCAAAGTATTCCTTGAAGAATTCTTTCGAATAAGGATTCTCAAAGAATTTATTTCAAGGAAGGAATCCTTTCGGGTCAGTCGTGTCGTGATTTAATTCTCGCGCGTTTCTGTAGGCATCAGCTGTCTGCATCGAGAGGAAAATTGGCGAAGCAGGAGTCCGCGGGGTGCGAGAAATCGGGTTCTTAAGCAAGGGTAGCAACGCGACGAGCATTCAGCGAATGGTGAAAGCCAAGGAAAAGAGAGAGAGAGCGAGAGAGAAAAGAGAACACGGCAGGAGCTCCGTAACGGAGAAAATAAGAAAGCAAATTACCTAGCAGTCACCTACCCTCGGGGTGAGGTGTCGATATGACATGTAGGGAGAGGGAGAGGGGGACCCACTGGTGGCAACCCCTGGGGTTTATTACAAGGGTGGAATCAAATACACCGGGTGTCAAAAAATGAAATGCCACCCCTACTGCGTTCCTTGCCAACCCCCTTTTTGATGGGAGGATGGGATCATGGTGAGTTACGAAAGAGAGGAAAAGAAAAGCCGTAATAGGGTAAGATCGCCGCTCTTCGCAGATAAAAGATCGCAGATCGTTTTTTCCTTCGATGTCCGATGTGCTTCAGATATTTAATTAGATATTAAACAAGACAACTCTCATTCTTCATATTTTTCTATATTTTGCTCTTATGTTGCAACACCATATAATCTACTTATATAATATATTGAAATTTAAATTTTTTTCTACGTATCTTATTGCTGCTCCATAAATTTTTGTTTTATATAAATGTGTTATATAGGATCGTGACTTTAGTTGAACGATTGCTTTCCTTCGTGAAACAATCTCGAAGGGGTGGCACGAACCCGATGCGACATAGTCACCCCATTTGCCAGCTTCGCGCTCCTGTTTGTTTCGTAATCTTTAAGATCGGAAGGGTTCGAAGTATTCATGGTGATGTGAAAATATTGTCAAACTTGATCTTGTTGAATTTTTAACAATTTGGCATCAATGACATTTATTATTTTTCTTTCTTGTCATCGTTGATTTATTATCTTGGCGATAGTAATAAATAATAAAATAGTTTTATTTGTGTAATTTTTTATATAATATTGCGATTATAGTTTCTTCAATTTGGACGATATATTTTCCGCTCGCAACGGAACTTCTTACAGAAACTGCCTTCAGAGGGAGAAGAAACGAGTAGTGATTAAATATTATGACCGGCTCAGTCTTCCGCGACGCGACGCCTGTGGGAGACGTTACTTAGCGTAATTAAAGGATCTCTTTGCCGAATATCTATGGGACAAACCGCGTGCCAATGAAAATCTCTTTCTTAAATCATGTCTTAAATTATAACTAACAATAAGACAAGGTCGAATATTGCACAAGCTTTTAGAAATTATATTACTGAATTGACGATCACCGATCATACATAAATATATGTATGTGATAAATATTTTTTTTTATTAATTTTATTTTCATTATATGCTAAATATCTACGGTTCATTTTTAATATAGTTACAATATAATGACGCGTAGACATTTGCTACTAAATCTTGAAGTAGCAGATGTCTCAAGCAAGACGGTTGTCTAGGATGATGTATGATGAAAATGTCTTGTAACTATCAAGTAATGTCTTGTCGGGTGCAAGTACGAGGAAACGACGAGGGTCCGTTAGCAGCGTCGCGAGATGACTCGTTGTCCGAAGGGTGAGCGTGCCGCGTGTTCCGCCACTTTCAACACGCTATCTTCTAACTTCTTCATCGTTTCCAAGCAACCTCCGTAGCGTAGTTACATAAAATTTTCCATTTTCACGAAAAATTAATTGATATGATTTATATATGATTTGCATTATGTATGATTTATATAATTTGGATCTCAAACTCTTCCATTTTATTGCATATACGGGTAATCACATGCAAACGAATAAGAATTTATTTATACCTATAAATTTTGTAGCATTGATTATAAAAGATAAATAATATACAAAGATAAATAATATACAAAGATAAAAGATAAATAATATCAATTGAAATTTAATACTAAATTTATAATAATTTAAAAAATCATATTATTGCATAAAGTATCGACCGCAGACGGCGGGTTATAGCTGCTCGAGAAACAGAATCTCCTTAATCAGGATAGTTTCGTTATTCTGCCCTTCGCAATCGTCATCGCGTCTGACCAAGAACAACCCTAGAGAGCTAACGGTGCGGAGGCTGTCCCAGGGTCATTTCCATTTGCCCCTTGCAAAGTGGAATCATTTCCCAAGAGTCTACGTTCCCCCGACCTTCGGGTTCTCTGGCACAGCTGTGTTGGCCAGTAGTTCCCTTCTCCATTCATTCAATCGATGAAGCTAGCCTAGTCATAAGGATCGATCATCGATTTTAGTTCTTTTATTTATGAAGAAATATATTTTGAAATATCTTTTTAATTTCCTACGTGCAGATAATTTAATATTTTTACAATTATTTTCATCAAATGACATTTATAATAAGAGAACCTATCATGAGTAAATCTAAATACTTTATCGATATGTGTAGATTTAAAAGCTGTCGTATAAAGCTATACTTCCTTACAATCTCTATTCTGGTTTATGCTCCGGTGGTTTCATCAAAGGCAGGCTTCCACCCGGAACTAACTACTAATGCAGCAATCTTTCTTAAGATCTTGTGTAGCCAACTTATGATCACGCAATTTACATGGAAATGGAAACGTAACGTTTGTTAATTTACCGGGTTATCCATTTGAACCTCGCATAAAGAGCCCCGCATAATTCTGCGTTCCACGAAAATTATATCTCATGATTTGACATATAAAACCGTGTTTCATCATACCCATGAAATTTTCAACGTTGGAAAACCAAAATGGGTATTGAACGAAGAAATTCAATAGTCAAGAAATTCTCTCAAGTTCTCGGCTAGTTTCGGATAACATGGTCGTACGCTCGTGACAGTTTATCAAATTGCAAGGCTGCCCTCGGTACCCGTAAAGGGATGTAAGGGTCGTAACGTGGAACGAGGTTTGAGGGGGTAGCTTATTAGAGCCGCGACAGCGACCCCGACTCCACCTTGAAACCTCCGGCCAACCGCCGCTCTGCCAGAGTCTTACCACCTTGCTTCCTTCCATCTATCCTCTCCTACCACCTGTCTTCGACGCTCCTTACACCCCCTTTCGTCGCGATCTTCTCATCTTACCAGTTCACGACCGTATAGTTCAAACACCATGAAAAAGATGGTCCGACATAAAGGGTCGCATGGAACTAAAATACTTGGTGTTCCTCTTTAATCTTCAAAGAGATCGAACTACGAGGGCCGTCTTCTAAGTGATCGGAAAGCAGCGTATATTTACGCATATGTATTTATTTACGCATATGTTGACGTATCACAATTATCTAGTTCTGAGAGAACTTCAATGTCAGTCTTCTGAATGACAACGAGGGATATACGCATATATCGATGCGCGATCCCGAGGGATATGTAGTTTCTTACGCAAGAACAGAACCGCACACAGTCTGATTTCAAAAGACGCAGAGCTTCCTGCTTCTCTCTGGAGGATAGTTTTAAAATTCAACCCCATGCGAAGGACTAGGGGGATGTGTGTTACACGGCACTCATATCAATCCCGAAGATCGATATGAAGCTGTGATAGTTCGTGGCGTGGTGGGAGATATATATATTGGTTTCTAATATATTTTTTAATTATATCGCGCGATAAAAACGATATTGCCATTCTAAAATAATTACATTTATTAAGTATTATACATAGTTTTATAATCTCACTAATTCTAGAATGAAATATAACAAACGCTCTTGCTTCTATCTTCTACGTAACATGAAATAAAAAATGTGATTGAAATACTAGCGATTCAGATCAATGTAGTTATCCGGAGTCAAATTGACAACATAATTCTTTTCACGAAACGTTTTTATTTCCCTGTTTTCCAATTAATCACCTCTATGCACGACAAAATCATGGATTCTAGGTTACGTTCGAATGCATGTTGTGCATATCAGAAGCGGCTGGCCACGTCGCGCTAATCGTATCGATCGAGCACTCTTAATCCATTAATGAACTTCCCAGGCTCGTTTTACCCTGGGTATCCGGGCTTTTCGCAGGCGCCGTCTGTATCTGTTACATCCCGCCGTTAAGTGTGTGTACGTGTATGTGAGAGTATGCGCCTTTACTTCACGTACGGTCATTGACAAAAGTTTAAATTAAAATTGCTTCAATTACTTTGATTTGTGGCTCTCTCTGTGTAGATAATTTTTAATATGTATCTCAATACATTTTTACATCTTTATTATATAGTACCACAGTAAAGAGAAATCGATTAATCATATGTAATGCGTTATTATTTAAAATATATTAAATGTTCATAAATGTTAAGACACAAGATGAAGCTTTAAATGTACTTATATCTTTATTTGTACATTTCGCAAATTAAACTTTGCATATATTTATGTATTTTATTCTAGAAATGTTTCCAACGCGGCGATTATCGGCACTTTTGACTACGACTCTACAAGCGTGCGTATGTATGTATTTGTATAATGCGACACTTTACAGACTCTTGTTGGTTGACAGTGATTTTCCATGGGATACAAAACTGTCGTTAGACCCTTTTGCGAAAAGGTCTGTCTCCAACCCTCGTACGCAGTTCACCTAAAACTTTTCCTACGAACCGCACACGAGGGTGTAACGCTGTATATCGAAGGGTTAGAAATTTCTCATTGCTCCTCCGTCTGTTGTGTCTTTCTTCCATTCACGTCTGGCACTTTGCTAAAATTTAGCATTTCTTTCTTCTTGAACAATGATAATAAGTAATCAGATATTAATTGTAGCACACTTTAAGCACAAAGTAAAGCAAACATCACGCTCCTCACAAGATCACACTTTTCTGACGATGATTGACAATATAAACTAAAATTTAAAAAATATATATATTTTTGGCAGTTTTTGGC